>NC_058132.1:579672599-579766104 GCF_016433145.1 Gracilinanus agilis
GAGGGAGGGAGGGAGGAAGGAAGGAAAGAAGACAGGAAGGAAGGAAGGAAGTTGTTAAAGAAATTAATAGAACTTTAGAAAAAATTAGGTAGGGCAGACCTCTGGAGAAAATTGAATAGGAACAGAAAGGACTATTTCTTTTTCTCTTGGCACCTGGCACCTACACAAAAATGAACATGTATTAGGACATAAAACCCTCACAACCAAATGCAGAAATTTAAATGCATCACTTTGAGATCATAATGCAATAAAATTTACATTCACCAGAGGGTCATGGAAACATAGTTTAAACATTAGTTGGAAACCAAATAACCTAATCCTGAAGAAAGAGTATGTCAAAGAACAAATGATAGAAAAAATTAATAATATCATTAAAGAGAATGACAACAATGATACGATTTACCAAAATGTGTGGGTTGTGACCAACACAGTACTTAGGGAAAAATTTATAACTCCAAATGATTATTTATAACATCAATAAAAGAGAGAAAGAGCAGATGGATGCACGCAACTAAAAAAAAACCATAGAAAAGAACAAATTCAAAGTTCCCAATTAAACATTAAAATTGGATATCCTAAAATTCAAAGGAGAGATGAATAATATTAAAAGTAAGAAAACAATTGGATGAATAAATAAAACTAGGAGCTGGTTCTGTGAGGAAAAGACAATAAAATAAAATAACTACTAGTTAATTTGAGAGCATTGGTAATAAAATAGAGCTTTGGTTAATTTGATTAAAAAAAAGAAAGAAAATCAAATAATCAGTATCAAAAATGAAAAGGGTGAACTCACCACCAATAAAGAGGAAATTAAAGCAATCATCAGGAGCTATTTAGACCAATTATATGCCAATAAATCTGACTATGTAAGTGAAATGGATGAATATTTACAAATATATAAATTGTCTAGAGTAACAAAAGAAGAAATAGAAAACTTAAATAATCCTACCTCAGAATAAAAAATTGAATAAACCATCAATGAACTCCCTTAGAAAAAATCCCTAGGACCAGATGTATTTGCAAGTGAATTTTGTCAAACATTTAAAGAACAATTAACCCCAGTAATATATAAACATTTTGGGAAAAGAGGCAGAGAAGGAATCCTAGCAAGTTATTTTTATGACACAAATATGGTACTATTACCCAAGCCAGAAAGAGCAAAAACAGAGAAAGAGGATTATAGGACAATTTTATTAATGAATATAGATGCAAAAATTTTAAATAAAATACTAGCAAGGAGAATATAGCAATATATCATAAGGTATCATTATGACAATGTGAGATTTATACCAGGAATTCAGGGCTGGTTTATTATTAGGAAAATTTTCAGCATAATTGCTGATTAACAAAAATCATATGATTATATCAATAGATACAGAAAATGCCTTTGATAAAATACAACACTAATTAAAAAACACAGCACCTATTAAAATACTAGAAAGCATAAAAATAAATGAATCATTTCTTAAAATGATAAGTAGTACCTACCTAAAACCATCATCAAAGTATCATCTGTAATGAAAATAAGTTAGACACCTTCTGAAGAAAATCAGGTGTGAAACAAAGATGCCAATTATCACTACTATTATTTAATGTTATATTAGAAATGCTAGCTTTAACAATAAGAAAATAAAAATAAATTGAAGGAATTAAAATAGGTGATGAGGAAACTGAACTGTTATTTCTTGCAAATTATATGATTTTATACTGAAAGAATCCTAGAGAATCGACTAAAAAAACTACTTAAAATAATTAATAACTTTAGTAAAGTTGCAGGATAAAAAATAAATTCACATACATCATCAGTTTTTTTATATGTTACCAACAAAGTTCAGCAGCAAGAAATAGGAAGAGAAATTCCATTTAAAATAACTTGAGATAATATAAAATACCTGGAATCTACTTTCCAAGACAAACTCAGGAATTATATGAACAGAATTACAAAACCACTTTCACACAAATAAGATCAGATTTCAAGAATTGGAAAAATATTTATTGCTGGTCAGTAGACAGTTAATATAATAAAATGACAATCCTACCTAAATTAAGTTACTTATTCAGTATCATAGCAATCGAATTACTAAATAATTATTTTATAGAAATAGAAAAAATTATGAAATTAATCTGGAAGAACAAAAGGTCAAGAATATCAAAGGAATTAATGGGGGAAAAAATTGAAGAAAGGTGGCCTAGCAGTAATAGATCTTAAACTGTACTATAAAGCAATAATCATCAAAACAATCTGGTACTGGTTAAGAAATAGAATGGTAGATCAATGGAAAAGATCAGCATGAAGAGTGAATCAAACTCTCTTTGTCTATCAATCAGCAACTTTTAAGTTAATCAATAAAAAACTTAAGTAACCCTACTTAGTACCTTAACAGTCACTAAGTATGAGAGTTCACAAGTCACTTGCTAGATTGGGTGACAACTCCAGAGGCCACTGCCCACCCCTTGAGCAGTGCTAGGCAAATTGAAAGACTGCAATTGGTTCCTGTAAAGTGGGGGAGCAATAGGAAGTGACTTTGAAGAAAACTCCTTTAAAAAGGGCAGCTCAGGGATTCAGGTATGTTTTCTGCATTGGAGAGCCGGACTAGAGGAGGAGACTCTTTCCCTGGATCCTGTGTTGGCTTGGGGTGGTGAGTGGAGTGATTTACTGAATAAAATATGCACAGCACCGGCCCACAACTGTGAACCAGGCTGCACTACTTGGAATTTCAGTGATGATATTTGCTGGGCTAGGTACCACTGCATGTCCCTTCTTAACAAAGTTGTTTACTGTTCTCAGATCCTGCACAAAACGCCATTGTGTTTTGCCATTTGGATCTTTCTTTGGCTTCTTAATGGGTAAAATAGGTGTGTTGTACTCAGATATAGTGTAGACCAAAATGCCTTGTTCCAGGAGACTTTGGATAATGGGCCTGATACCCTCTGTGGCCTCTTTGCTCAACTTATACTGAGGGATTCTAGGTGGAGTACCCTCTTTTACCTCGATCTTAACTGGGGTGGCAGATTTTAAAATTCCCACATCAGTTGAATGCTTAGCCCAAACTGCCTCTGGGATATCTTCCGATATTTCAAAGATACTCTCCACATGTTGTTCCTCCTCATCACCCTCCACTTGCCCGAGGAATAACAAGGGATGGTGCTTGAATGTAGTGTAGGGAAGTGTAGGAATATTTGGCCTGACTTATCACACTGGATAGTGGCACCTAATTTACAAAGAACATCCTCCCCAAAAGGTTGGATGGGCATCCGGGTATCAACAAAAAGGAATGATCTAAAGTCATTGGGCCTATTTTCACCATCCTGGATCTTAGCTTGGGCATGAACTCCATTTGCCCAGTGGCTCCTTTTCCCCTCACAGCCCCCATTATTGCACAATTTTCTAGTGCTGATGGCAACACAGACTGGCTTGCTCCAGTGTCAATAAGAGCAGGATAGATTTGATCCCCTATTGTCACCATAACCAAGGGTTTCTTGTCTTTAGCTGTCTGATCAACAGGTACCAAAGGTGATTTTATCTCAATGTCCCTCAAATCCCATTGATCTTGTCTGTGCTGGCTCAGGATTCTGTGAGTGTAATGATGATAAGTCTCCTTCAAATGTAGCTGTTTGGACTGCCTGTGCCTTGATTGGCATCCCTGGACTGTTCATGGGCCTTTCAGTGTCAAGGTGTATCTCAGTTTTTCCAGATCATGAGTAAGGTAGAGTGACCTTCTCTTCACTGAACATGCTTTGCTTGACTTGTGCAAAGTTAGATTCAGGAGAGGTATTTCTCTGCATTAAAGGAAATTCTTCGGAATTCGGAATGTGTTTTTGGTTCATGACTACATCCCAATCCTGTGAGTCTATGCCTTCTTCTTGTATCTGATCCCTAGACTCTATGTCAATAAAAGGAAACTTGACTGTAGATGTATTTTGCATAGGGAACAAAGTCAGTGTTGTAGATTCTTTCTCTGTTCCTATTGGTGTCATTTTGTTTCTCTCTTGGCTGACATTTATGGAATTGAATTCCTTTAAATTCATTAACTCAGAATCTACTCCAAAGGCAGCTCTCTCTGGAGTATCACAGGCTTGCAAGTGTGCTACATCTGTATGCACTTGACCCTGAAGTAGGCTTGGTACAAATTCCTTAGCTCCAGGATCCAGCTTTAAAGTTCCTTTAGTATTGTAACAACTAGACGTTATTATTATTGCCTCTATTCCCAAAATTTATTTGGGATTTGAACCTACATTCACAAACTATATGACCAAGTTTTGAGCACAGGAAACAATGCTTGACAGAGTTGTTTGCATTGCTAGAAGATTGCCTAGGCCTGCTTTGGCTCCTCTGATTGCTGGACATCAGAGCCATATTCTTAATCTCCTCTATCTCCTTGGATTTCTGAGCTTCTTTCAGTTTTCTCTTCAGCTCTGCAATCTCCCTGTCCTTTTCAGAGTTCTTTGATTGCTTTGGCTAGCTATCCCTAGACTCATGGACATATGCAGCTGTTTTCCTTAGCTCCTCAATGGATATGGTCTCCCACTGTGATAAATGCAACTTGAAATATGCCTGGATGTGGTTCAGACTTCCTTTTACAAATTGCCTCCTGACATGCTGGATGTTATCCTCAGCTGTCATGTCCCTGAAACCTAGGATAGTTTTGCCTGTCTCCAAGAACCTGTCCAGGTAAGCGCTTGAGTGTTCTTCCTCCCCCTGCCTCAACTTTTCAAAGGACCCCCATGCATTAGATCTCCTTGTATGGAGCCTCATTGCCTCTGCTAAATCTTCCCTGCACCTTTTAAGATAAGCCATATTTGCATGTGAGAATAGCTCTAAGTCCTGATGTTGTTCTGGCCATGAAGCGAGATTGGGGTTGCTTCTCGTTTTGGCTATAAATTTTGCCATTTCACTAGGGGTGTATAATTCAGAAAGGAGAAGTTCAACGTCCTCAAACATTGGGTTGTAAAGTCTCACAGCCTATTTGTATTCTTTTATTGATTTATGTGGATTAATATAGAATTGGGGAACCTCCTTTTCAAGATCTCCAAATCACCCCCTGAAAAAGGTTTGTAGCCTTTCACATGCATCTGGTTGTACCACTGTTCTGTAGGTAATTGTAAGGATAGTCACAGGAGCTGCTTCAGCCCCTGCAACCTGTTGTTCTTCAGTGTTCTCATCTTTAGTTTGTTGTTTAGTATCACCCCCTTTTGTCTTGTGACTGCATTCTCAATAATTTCTAGCTGCAATATTGTTTTTGCATCTAGGTCCTTTCCTACCCTGATCTGCCTCTTGATTTCAATTAATGTCTTTATGTGTTCAACCAATTGTTCTAAAACCGGGTTTGTGATTTCTGTTTTCCCAAAGGTGAATGCCAAGACCTTCCTCAGTATCATCAGGGCCCCATAGAAAGTTACAGTCATGGCTATCCCTGATGGCACATATGCCAAGGCATCACCCACTGATATAGTTAGCCACACGTAAGTATCATAGATTTCGATAACTTGTTTAAAAAATTGGGGAACTGTTATTTACCAAAAGGTGGCACGAGCCTGCCAAATCCCATTTTTCAGTACCCCCAGAGCACCCCAGTGTAACTATTGATGAAGCTGGTCATATTGATCACTTCCCAAACAGGTTCTGAAATAAAAATCCTAGGCTGGCTGGCCAAAACTGTTACGTTTGTAATAACAGGGATGTTGGGAAGCTGATGGACTGGCCTGATCTAGGAGCCTGTGGAACTCTCTCCTCCCCCACACACAGGCTTTAGTGAGTGGGGAGGGGTAAGTGCTCCTTGCTCTCAAACCCCTCCTACCCAGCCATTGGTTTTTCAGTTAAAACTGGAGACAGGGCAATGACTTCTGACAAGGCTCAGCAAAGCAAATCCCTAATGATGTTCACTTTCTCCACTTATATTCCTCATAGGTTTGATTGAGGGACAAAGGAGAAGCTGATAATTTGTTATAAAGAATTGAGGAGGATCTGACTACCTTTGATGGCAACAGAAAGGATCCAAACATATAGAAGCTGTGAGAATGCTCTCAATAAATAGTCAGGCACAACTATTAAAAGATGTAATTTATATATTGATAAAAGAAAGAAGGGATAGGCAAAGAGGGGGTATCAAGGATTTGGATAGGATCTAGGAAGCCCTGAACTGTTAGGTAGAAACTCCCCAGGAGCGAGTGGCAGACTTTATATCTAGCTGGCACTCAAAGCTTATAATAATCATTTCTAATATCTAAAATAATGAAATAAATATTATGTTGTTGCTAGAAAGGTCTAATCCCGCTAGACAGGCAAACTCCCGAGTAGAAACCACAATGACTTTTGCCACTATGGCCACCAAGGTAAACCCCAAACTAGGACTAGTGAGCAGAGTGACCTGCTCACCTCAACCCCCAGGAATCAACTGTTTAACTCCTTTCCAACTGTCCCCTCACCCAGAGTTTTCTGGATGGGGGTCCCCTGGAATTCTGGGTAAGGCTTGACCTGTATCTTGCAGGATTTCCACCCTGCTATTTTCCAAGTTATAGTAAATGATCTTGGCAATCTAGTGTTTGGTAAACACAAAGACCCAAGATTTTTGAATTATAACTCACTATTTCACAAAAACTGCTAACCATAGAGTAGCTCATCATCAGCTTGCTCTTTGGCTGATAGTCATATCAGTGATAATCATAAAATGCTATTATATATTATCATATTTGAACCCTTCAATAGGGTACTAGATAGCTAGAAAGGTTATTTATTAATGCTCAGAGATAGGCATACAAATACATACAAACAAGAGTATTACTATTCTTAAGGAACTTACATTCTACTGAAAGAAGACAAGACCTAAAAGGGAGCTATAATGAGGCAAGGGCACATTGTAGCATGTCATGGAAATGGCCATGAATCTTGTGCCCAAGCATTAGAAGGTAGGAGCTTCCCTAACAGAACTCATTATCCAAGGAACAGAGTTTGGTAAGAGGAAGATGAGGATAATGGCTGAAGGGCAGGCAGCCTGGCATCATTATTCTCATTTGACAGATGAAGAAACTGAGGTTCAGAGGTATAAAAATAACTTCCACATGGTAACAGAGCCAGTAAGTGTCATAGGTGGGATGCAAACTCATGTTTTCTTACCCATAAGTTCAATAATCTATTGTCTACCCAAGATGATTTATTTTTTGGCTCTGAAATCCATCAGAAAAATGAACTACTAATCTATGGAGCAATTGCAAGCTATTTCAGTAGAGCTATTATCCAACTCAATGAACTTTCTAAGTATTGAAGATATTATCATACAGTTGTGACATACTTTCAACTTCCCCAACCTGCACTGAAGTTCATTAAAAATTTTGGCCTGTATTGTCACTCACTGTCCTTTGCAATCCACTAGCTCTTTACAATTTCCTCAGAGCTCCAAATAGGCCTCTTAAAAGCCCATCAGCCTCTTACATCATTGTAACTTACTTTTAGGAATAGAGCAAGAGATAGAATTTTAACCTTTTATAGCTTCAATGAAAAGTTAATAATTAGAAAAACTGGCACATCAGACTGAAGAGCTTCAGAAAACATCATTATCAGAAGCAACAAGAATAAATGTCACATCAGATCTGATTGCTTCGCTATGCATATAAAGAAATGAGAGCTGGGCTGTCTTTTCCACAGCTGCTAGTCACTCTGCATAGGTTGCTGTTCCGTACAGGATTTTGTTATTTAATTATAATTGCTAGTGATGAGTCACAATCCTCCCCATTATTCTTTATATAGCACTTTTATGTTATAAACTGCTTAATAGTCAGTTTTACTAGTTATTTCTCCCAACCATCCTGTAAGGCAAATTAGAATTATTGTTTCTACTTTAGTTCAGAGAGGCTGAAGAGTTCGCTCTTTGTCATACCTCCAGCTAATTATATAGCTAGGATCAAAAGACATAGCCCTTATACCTTTACTCTATGAAGTTGTTGGGAGCAAGCTCTTATGTGTCTTGAGCTTTAACTTTTTTATATTTCTAAGGGGGAATAAAAAGCTTTTGTTATGCCACTAGATGTACTTTTTACTTTTCCTGGATAATTTCTATTTTGGCCTTTTTTCCCTTGACATTTCTATTATTCAAGATTATTTTTGTTACTATAATCATTTATTCATACTTGTCCTGGAATAGGTGAAAAGAGACCCTGATATTCATTTATCTCCCACATCTCGATTTTTGCAAAGGCTGTCGCCTATGCCTGGAATGTATCTGGGAGCTTTGTGGTATAGTGGATAGAATGCTTGATTTGGATAGAAGAATCCAAATCTGCCTCAAATCCTTAATAGCTGTGTGTCTATAGGTAAGTTATTCACCTTCCCTCAGTCCTAGCTTCTGCATCTATAAAATGGGAAAAGTAATAGCACCTGCCTAATAGGATTATTATGAAGACCAAATGAAATCATCTTTTAAAAGTGCTTTGCAAACCTTAAGCACTATAGCAATGTAATTACTATTCCTCCTCCACTTCCTCTTTCTCCTCTTCCTCTTCTTGCCTCCTAGAATCTTTTTTTTTTGTTCTAGTTCAGTTGTGTCCCACTCTTTAGGACACCATTTGTGATTTTCTTGGCAAAAAATACTGGAATATTTTGCCATTTCCTTCTCTAGTTCATTTTACAGATGAGGAAACTGAGGTAAGCAGCATTAAGTTACTTGTCCAGGGTCACATAGCTGTTGAGGACAGATTTGAATTCATGAAGAGAAGTCTTCTTGACCCCATACCTGGCACTCTATCCACTGTACTTTCTTCTCATGTCCTTTTCTCCATCTCTCAAGTACCCACCTATTCTAAAACTTGTAGAACTCCTAGGTTTAGAGTGGTCCACACAATGGAAACAGAACTGCGTCATTCTCTTTAAAATCGTTGTTAAAAACTCTCATTTTTTGAGAGAATGCCCTTCAATTGGGGAATGGCTGAACAAATTGTGGTATCTATTGGTGATGGAATACTATTGTGCTCAAAGGAATAAAGAACTGGAGGAATTCCATGTGAACTGGAAAGACCTCCAGGAATTGATGCAGAGTGAAAGGAGCAGAGCCAGGAGAACTTTGTATACAGAGACAGATACACTGTGGTAAAATGGAACATAACAGACTTCTCTACTAGCAGCAATGCAAGAATCCAGAGCAAGGCTGAGGGACTTATGAGAAAGAAAACTAGCCACATTCAGAGGAAGAAGTGTGGGAGGAGAAACACATAAGAAAAATAACTGCTTGAACACATGGACTGATGGGGATATTATTGGGGATGTAGACACTCAACGATAACTCTAGTCTAACTATCAATAATATGGAATTAGGTCTTGATCAATGATACGTGTAAAACCCAGTGGAATTATGTGTCATCTGGAGGGTTTGGGGGGCTTGGGGAAGAGGAAAGAACATGAAATATGTAACTATGGGAAAATATTCAAAATTAAAATTAAAAAAATAAACAACAACAAAAAAACTCCCCAAAACTCTCATTTTTCTTGATTCCAAGAATTTGTCCTATAAGACTTTGATTTCAGGGACCCTCCTCTATCAGGTCGAAGTAGAAGTGCTATTGTAATGTAGAGATGATTTCATGTCCCCCTCCAATTCTGCACTGCCCTCACAGACCTCGTCAGTGATGGCTTCTCCTCTGTTTCCCCAGCATCCTTGTAGCTTGTTATTTTCTTTTACTCTTAACCTTATCTTGTCCCATATTACTGCTCCTGAATTTAAGGAAATTGGCTGCCTCCTAGAATCTAGCTTCTTTCAAACCTCAACTCAAGTGATAGCTCCCACACAAGTCATTTCCTGAAACCATTCAGGCTTCTATTATCTTTTCTCTAAAGTATTTGTATTTACTTCTTTTTTTACAAAAAGGTATAGGTCTATATAAAACTATGCCTTACTCATTTCTATTTATCAGTTCTTTCTCTGGAGATGGACTTATATAAATTATTCTTTTTTTAAATTCTTTTTTAAATGTTGCCGTATATATATGCTTGGTTCTGCATATTTCACTCTTCATAATTTCATATTGGTGTTTCCAGGTTTTTCCAAAATTAACCTGTTCCTCATTTCTTGCCACAACTTGCTTAGCCATTCCCCAATAGATGGGCATCCCTTTAAATTCCATTCTTTGCCACAAATAGAGCTGTTATAAATATTCTAAAATGTGTAGATTCTTTTTCCTCTTTCCCTACTCACCTTCAGAAATAAATCTAATAGTGGTATTGCCGAGTCAAAAGGTATATACAATTTTATATCTCTTTGAATATAATTCCAGATTGCTTTCAAAAAATGGTTGGAACAGTTCACAGTTCCACTAGCTGTGTATTAGTGTTCCCCTTTTCTCACGTCCCTTCCTATATTTGTCATTTTGCCTTTTTTTAATTTTAGCCAGTCTGGTAAGTATGAGATTATATGGCAGAATTGTTTTTATTTGCATTTCTCTAATCAATAATAATTAAGAGCATTTTTTCATGTTATATGTAGCTTTATGAATAAACAAAAAATAGAAAACATTGCAAGAAGTAAAATGGATAATTTAAAATACATTAAATTGAAAAAGGGTTGTACAAATAAAATTAATACAGTCAAAATTAGAAGGAAATAATATGTTGGGGGAAATTTTATAGACCTTTTCTTGGGATAGAGGTCTCATATATAAAATATATAGAGAACTTTGTCAGTTATATAAGATTATGAGTCATTTTCTAACTGATATTTCATCAAAAGATATAAACAGCTTTTAGATAAAGAAATCAAAGCTATATATAACTAGATCTATTTTTTATACTATTTGTAATATATGTCTGTGTGTTTCTACCATTCCCCTCTGTACCTCTAAGACAGAGAATCTTTTTGCATCTATATTTTCAGAGGTTGGCATAATAACAAACACAAAGTCAAACACTCAGTTGGATCTGTGATCTCATTTGTTTGAATGTTCCCTCCAAAGATAGAAATTGTGAACAGGCCATGTCCAACACATCCTAAGTCTTCTCTGAATCTTCCAAGGAGGTTGTCACAATGACCTCAGGCACTGGAGGCTTTTCTGGCTTTTGACATTTAAAGGGTTGTCAGTGGAGAATGTCAACCTCTTACCTAAAACATCTTCATGCTCACCAAGATAGGCTATGAAGAAGTAATCTCTTCTCATAATGCATGTTTCTGATGACATTTTCACTTTTTCTCTAAGTTCCTTATTACTTGTATATTGTATCCCGTTTTTATCCACTAGACAGCTCTCTGATGCCATCTGTGTAACTTTCATTTCTTTATGGGTTTTGGTGCTCCATGTCTTAGTGCCATTTAAGAACTTCAGTAGGGTTTTATTGCTGTGAGAAGCTTGGGGTAAGTAAAGGGGCTTTTCAATTTCCTTAAGGCAATCCATTTCTCTCAGTTCCTCCTTTTTCTCTATGGAGTGGTTATGAATGCCTTCCAGAAATCCCTGGAATATTTTGGTCTTGATGCAGCCAGAATAATGTTGTCCTCAAATATCCTCAATTTCCATCTCCAACTTGGACTTACTTCTGGAAATCCTCCATCACAATGATGAATACATTTTGAGGTCATCATATTTTGCCTGATGTTTATGATCAACAGGGTCATTTCTCTTATATCTTCCAGGGTAGAGAACATCTTCCAAAGAACAGTAAACATTTAATAAATACTTTACATTAGTGGATCGAATCGAACCCTTGCTTCATTCTTTAGTTGCCAAATTTAAAGAAAAAAGAGAAAGGATTTCTCTTAGTCTTAAAATGCTCTGGTAAAACCATGACTATTAATTTCAGCTCGGGAGGTGGCAAACTGCATTATCATCATCATCATCATCATAGCATTTGTTTAGGATTTTAAGGTTTGCAAAATACATTTTATCTCACTAGATCCTCATAATGGCTCTGGGAAGTAGGTGCTATTATTATCCCTACTTTAAGAAACTGAGGCAAAAATAAACTAAATTACATATCCAGGGTCACATAGCAATAAGTATGCAGTCATTATGCAATCATATTTGAATTCAGGTCTTCCATACTCCACATCCTGTGCTCTATCTACCAAGCCACCTCACCATATAACCAAGTTTAGGCAATTTCTATCCATTTTTCTTGCTACCTTGACTTCTCTACTAGATTCCTTTCCTTCATAATTAATATGCAGAATTAATTGGTACTACATAACATTGGACAGGACAAGAACCTTTTGTGTAATAAGGTCCTGAAATGGATATACTATTGCTTTCATGATTTCTCCTTACCAGTGACCTTTTTATTTCTTCTTCAAGATTGTGTTCTTAAAGAAGTCAGACCCTTATTTCCCTTTTGAGACCTTTATGACTTTATGTATACTTGGCACATAAAGAAACAGGTTTAAAACAATTACATATTGGTCTCCTAACAATTGTATTTTAAGTACTGGGTACATTTTAATTAGATACTTTAAGTATCATGTCCTGCTTTAAGAAAATAAACAGGCAAAAACTGAGAAGTACAAATTGATAGATGAAAGGTGATTGTGCTCATTATAAAAGGATTCTCCCCTCTAAAGAAAGGACTCAGAATTTCCATAAATAGGAGTTCATTAATGGGTGCTCTATTTTGTTTTGCTTTGACAGATCATTAACAACTTGACAAGTTGGAGGGGCAAAAAGAATTATATTATTGAGAATGGCTGTCATTTGGATATAAATTAGACATGATGTTAAAGAATTTTTGAAGTTAAATTATGGCAATGAAAAAAAAACCCTCCCATTATGAACACTCAGCTTATACACTTTTAAGGGGCACTTTTATCGCCCAGTGATGCCTTCAGTAAAGTTCTGACTTTTACCAGTGTTATTTTAATACTAGATGACTAAAAAAAAAGAGGAGAATGACAACTCCTGATGACTATTAAAAATAACTTTTAACACATTTCTTTTCGTAAAGATAATTTGTGAGGTCTCTTTGTCCTCTGTCTTCCTCCTCCTTCACTTCTCTAATGTTTTCTTTTGTCAGGGGCTCCACTTACAGCTTTCTGTAGAGCAGAGCTGGTTCTTGCTGCCTTTATTCAAGAGACTTTCAGGGATGTGGGGGAAGTTGTATGGAAAAGATGCCTTTTATTTTCTGTCATTAACTTTCAAAAATCTTTCATACTTGATTTTATTTTTTTCCAATTCTTAATTTCTTTTTTTTAGGTGTGCTGTATGAAAAAGGGCATATGGCACAGTGACTTAGAGAATTGCCCTTAGAAAGTCAGGAAGACAGACCTCCATTCAAATCCTCCTTCTTACAAGTATTATCAATGTGACCCTGGGCAAGTCACAACTTTTCTTAACCCCAATGCCTTCATCTGCCAGTGACAATAATAATAGTATCAATCTCTCAGTGTTTTTATGAGAATCAAATAAGATGATGTTTGAGAAGTGATTTTGCAAACCTTAATGCATTATCCAAATTCCAGCTATTATTATTCAAATCTGGCAAAGTTTCCTCTGCTTTCCTGTGCATGGAACAAAAGTGCTCCTAGAAGAATCAGTGAAGGAAAATGAACCCAAAGTACGTTTATGCCTGCCCTGTGATAGGCATTTAATAAATGCTTGTCAATTGATTAATTGATTGCTGACGATACTCAGTCTGGCAAAATCCTTGTGGAATAGCATACAGATGGTAAACAACTACACAGGGAAAAGAAATAATTTTAATATTACCAGAATTAAGTAAATATGTGTAGTCTCTGCTTCTGAGGAGGTTGAAGCTAGTGGATTGTGCCTAGAAATGCGTGTAGACCGTGTCTCACGCCACATCATGAGTGTCAACCTGACCCTGGTTGGAAATAGAATAGGTAAAAGGTTTTCACATCATTAATGGGGCTGGGATTGTGAATGGACCTATGATAAATCTGAAGCATTATTGTTCTACTCTTATTTTTCTGCCATTAAAATTTTTCATGTTCTTCCTCATTTTTTCCATTGAATATTGATGGAATATATTTGTTTTCCTTAAAAATCTCATTCTTTGCAACAACTGTTCATCCTGATATTACATGATATCAGAATGGCTGCTGACAGAAAAGGCTTTGTAATGTGCTTTATTATGTGCCTAATGAGAACTGACACTTTACTTGTGAGAAATAGGGCAAAGCACCCAAGCATCTTCTTGGGTTGGCTCTTGACTAAGCTCTGTTCACAGAGGAGCAGGAATCTGCCCAATGTAGAGCTCTAGCTCTTTCATTGGAGGGCACCATTCTTTCTTAATTCTAGATTTATTTGTTTTTTGGGGGGAGGTGGAGTGGGACATAATTCTAGTAGCAGCAATTAAAATCCGGGGAAACCACACCACCACAATGGCCATAAGATGAAATCCTGAGCCAGTTTACCAAAAAAGGAAAGAGGAAGGATAACAAGGATGATTAAACATTATCAACAGACTATTGGAGGAAAAAAACACTTTTAAGATGGTCTCATTTTCTTTTAGCCCTAGGACAAATTTAAAGCAGGGTAAAAGCTTTCCACTTTCACATGTCCTCTCCTAGGAATCTGAGCTATCAAATAAGGCTCATCCATATAGCATCACTCCATTTCCAAATGAGGAGTATGGTTTGTTTCCCCAGGATTCCAGGTGGTAGCAGGCACTTAATGAAACTATACTTGCACCCCACTGATGAGCTTGGTCTGACAGGCTGGCTAAATCCCATCCCAGAAGGCTAGTAGAGCTATACTAAATTGGATCTGAAAGTGGTTTGCTTTAACACGATTAAATAATGTTAACAAAACTATTCTGCAAACCAGGTTACCTTAGTGTGTGTCTGAAAAAAGAAAAAAAAAAGCCCAGGATGAAAAGTGATTCTCCCTCCCTCCCTCTCTTTCCTCACCATTGCTACTTGCTTCCACTTGGGGATTGTTGGCTGGCTGTAGATTCAATGTGTTGGAGCTGCCAGGATGCTGTAAAGCAGCCAAGCAGTAACATGGCACATATTATAGAGAAGATGAAGAACTGATATCATTTTTCTTCCCTTCCTGGAAAGTAGCAGGAGTGATTTTTTTAGTGAAAAGGAAACAGGGAGAAGTGCTTTTCAAGAAACATGTTTCTGGGGGTGGAGTGAGGTGGGGGGTGTTGAAAGAATGGAAGCGAGATTGATGTTTTTCATGATCAAATTAGGCTGAGGGAAAAAAGTTTCTTAGCAATAAAACTTTTTTGCCAATTTAACTTTTATTTTAAATGGTAAGTTCTCATTTCTCTGGCATCGATGGATATTTTTTCCCAGAGCTGGCTTAGGAAAGAGACCTGCATTCATTAGATTTGTCATCATACTTCACCCAGAAGAGTATAAAACATTTAATCTTTTTTTTCCAAATGAACAATAATGCAGAACAGGGCAGAGGCAATTGATTTCTGCAAAAGATTTTAAAGAAAACTATTCAGTACATTATTAAATCACCCAGGGGAGCCCTAGGAGGGACCATTGAATGTCTTATAGATAGGTTTTCTAAAATTATTAATACTGATTAATGGAAATGTATGAAGGCTAATTTTAATGACTAGTATCCAGACACCTCAAAATTAGGTATACATGGCTGCTCAACCACCCCATACCCTGAAGAAAGATGTATCTTTTGGCTCTGTCCTTGTAGGCCAGACTGCACAGTCTTTTTGGCACTTGTCATGACCCTTTGCCTAGATAAACAAAATAAAAATATCTGAACACTAGCAACTAATCCACTACAAGATATTAGAGTTAATCATATCCTCTGGTAACTAGTGAAAATATGCTCCACTGGTAAGAACACATCTGTTCTCATAGAATAAATAACATGGTCAATCATCAGTGAATCATTAGGACCAAAAAACAAATATAACTGATTTTGGTGATCCTAGTCAAGGTTTGAATTTTATTTTTTATTTACTTTTTAAATTTTATTTATTACTTTAATTGTT
The DNA here is from genome assembly GCF_016433145.1 of Gracilinanus agilis. Classification (NCBI taxonomy): domain Eukaryota; kingdom Metazoa; phylum Chordata; class Mammalia; order Didelphimorphia; family Didelphidae; genus Gracilinanus; species Gracilinanus agilis. The sequence continues at coordinate 579,688,495 of NC_058132.1, forward strand.
TCAGATCCAGTGATGTACCCAGGATTAAATAGCTAGTCAATAACCATAACCAGATTTGAACTCAAGTCTTTCCAGGTTAAGTGATCCTTCTTAGGGAACTAAGGAAGTAGAAAAAAACACAAAAAAGAAAAGGAACCAATTTGTGGAGTGAGTGCTTTTAATAATATAATGCTGGTTGTCTAGAAGCAAGAGAATGATTATGTGAGCTATTAATCAGTCAACCAATCAACAAATATTTATTAAGGGTCTGCTATGTAGTAGGTATTACATTAAACATTAGAGACACAAAGAAAAGTGTTAAAAGGAATGCTTCCAGGCTAATTTCTACTCTTCTAAGTAATTGTTGGGGAAGTAGTGGCTAAAACAAGCAGTTCAGAGTAAAGACTAAGGAAAGAATTTATGGATACTGTGAAGGAAATTGGCATTAAATACTCTCAAAGGGAAGCTGCAAGGAACTGCCAGTTACTAGATGTCATCTATCTTCTGCCATCTTGAAGCTTATCAGGTCAACTAAGATGAAGTTGTGATGACACAGAGTTAAAAGGGACAGTTAATGGAAGAATTCCATATGAATTGGAAAGACCTCCAGGAACTGATGCAGAGTGAAAGGAGCAGAACCAGGAGAACACTGTACACAGAGACTGATATACTGTGGTAAAATCGAATGTAATGGGCTTCTGTACCAGCAGCAATGCAATGACCCAGGACAATTCTGAGGGATTTATGGTAAAGAACGCTACCTACATCAGAGGAAGAACTGCAGGAGTGGAAACACAGAAGAAAAACACATGGGTTGATGCAGACATGGTTGGGGATGTAGACCTGAAAGACCACACCAATGCAACTATCAATAATATGTAAATAAGTCTTGATTGACTTAACACATGTTAAAACCAGTGGAAATGCGCATCGGCTATGGGTGGGGGAGGATGTCAGGTAGTGAAGGGGAAAGTAAAAACAAAAATCATGTAACCGAGGAAAATTTTTCTAAAAAAAAAAAATATTTAAATTTAAAAATCCAAGGGAATAAAAAGGGGGAGAGTTATCCACTGGATGTCAATAATCTACATCCCAAAAGATATAATAGTACATTGAGTTGAACCTAAAATGGTGAAATGGGATACAGATAAATCTAAGATCTTTTAAGTGTTACTTCATTTGTAAGAGATCTGGAGGCTTCAGTGGACTGCAAGCTTAATTTAAATTAACAGTGTCATATGGCAGCTATAAAAGCTCATGTGGTGTTAAGTTTCATTAAAGAAAAAAAGCTCATTATCTATGAGAGTTGGAATGCAATGTTCCACTCTCCAAGAACCTGGTTATGTTTAGTTCTAGACGCCATATTTTGTTCCAGAGTCTAATGATGATAATAATAATAATGATGCTAATGACATATTTATATAGCCCTTTAAATGCAGTAATTTATACCTCTGATTTTGTAAGCCTTGTAACAATGCTGAGAAATGAGTACTCTAGATATTTTATCTCCAGTTTTCAGATTATGAAACTACTCTCAAGTTCAGAATGATTAAAGATTTTATTCATGGTTATACAGATAGTAAATGTGAGAAGCAGAAAGTGAACTTGAGCCTTCCAGACTCTAACTCAGGTACCCTCTCCACTATCCCAGGTAGCCTAAAAAAGGAGAAAATTTAGGAGAAACCTGAGAGGACTTTCAAATCTTTGAAGTACTGTCATAGGAAAGAAAAATTAATTCTTTTAACTTGTCTCTAGAGGGCAAAAAGTAGGTGAATTCGGAGGAAGTTGCAGAGAGAAAGATTTAGGCATGAAGTAAAGGGAAACTTCTAAACAACTGAAGCAATCCAGAATGGAACAGGTTGCTTTGGAAAGTAGCAGATTATCTGTGGTTTTTAAAAAGAAAGGATGGGTTATATGGTGGAAGAAATTCTTGCTCAGTTTCAGAGTTGAATGGCCTTCGAGGTCTTTTCCAGCTTTCCAAGAGATAGCTAGACAGACAGACACAGAGAGAGATGGATGGAATTGGGAGTATATAGGAGTTATTTTGAATCAGCTTGCAAGAGAAAATTAAATTTTCTGCATGAGTACTTATACGTTGAAAATGATAAATACTATAAATCAGGACTTGATTTTATCATTTTGTTAGTTATCTAGATCAGAAATTAATAGTCTATACCTGGAAGACCAAACCTAGCCACCAAAACAAGCTGTGAGGTCAACTGATTTAGATGTAAGAAAGTGATGGGGGAAATTCTTAATAATGTAGATTAAATTCAAAAGTGTGATATATCTATATCTATATCTATATCCATATCCGTATCCATATCTATATCCATATCTGTCTGTCTTGCCTATCTATCTGTATATCTATCTATTTTTTTCTGGAGTGCTAGTTGTTAAATATTAACATACTCCTAGACAGATAGATAGATAAAACAGGCATTCCCCATTGGTAAAGCAGTAAGTCTTACTGTTAATGAAGCATTATGGAACCCACTGGAGTATTCCATCCCTTTCCAGATTTCTCCATATTCAGACATTTAAAGCAAGAATTTGGTATGAGAGAAAAACATTAACTTTAGCATCAAAGAACCTAGCCTTTGTTCTAGGTTCTGCTACTTATTTTTTCTGAAAATCTTGGTTTCTGAATTTTCTCCTCTATAAAATGAAGGGATTGGGCTTTGGTCTCTAAGATCTTTAATTCCTACAGTTCCTTCCTTGTTCCTTTCTAATGTTTCTCTACTAAAAATTTTTATGTTGGATTTCCTTGCTTCTTTCTACTAAAACTATTCCTTAAAGGCCAATAAGACTATGTAGAGAGCCAAATATATTCTACAAGAATTACAAAATTTATTAAAGGACTTTTTATTACATTTTTGTTATGTTAAGCAATTTTAATATTCATTTAAAAATAATTTGGGGGTTCCAAATGCCTCCTCCTTCCTTGAGAATGAAAGTGCTTTGATGTAGATTATACATGTACAGTTATGTAAAACACATCCATATTAGTCATGTTGCATAAGATAACATAGACCAAAAGAAAAAGAAAGAAAAAAGAAAAAGAGAGTATAAAAGTAGGTTGCAATCTGCATTCTGACTCTATTCATTCTTTCTTTGGAGATTTATAGAATTTTCTTTTATAAATCCTTTGGAAGTATATTTTTGTATTGCTGAGAATAGCAAAATTGAAAGAATGACAAATCTCAAGATAAGGCAAAGGTGATTCTCTTTTCTTTTGAGGAAAAGGTCATGGAAAATAGACACCCTTGGCTTTTACAAGAATGCATAGGATCATAGGATTATGAGGACCTTAGAAGATATTTAATCCAACCTTTTCATTTTACAGATGATGAAATTGAGATCCTAAATAATATGTTTGAGATCACATGTGCTGGAGATTTGAAATCGAGTCCTCTAACTCTAAAAATAGTATACTTTGCAGTTAACTACATGATCACCTTGGAATGAATCCAATTCATTCCTTACTTACATGCCCACCTACTTACCCAGCCCTAATCCAGTTTCCCTCTTTTGAGTACATAATCGTATTAGCTAATTACCATAATAATTATGATATTTTTTATTCTTTTTTTAACAAAGTTTTTCAGGTTGCAATTGAAGTTCTCAATATGTTTTTTCCTTCTTTTTAAAAACCCTTACCTTCTATCTTAGTAACAATTCTAAGATAGAAGGGCAAGGCTTAGGCAAACAGGGTCCCACAGCTGGGAAGTATATGAGGTCAAATTTGAACCTAGGTCTTCCCTACTCCAGGTCTGGCACTCTATCCACTGTGCTACCTAGCTGCCTTTATATATTCTTAAGTGATAAATCAAGACAGCATCCCCTATCACTTTGAACAACAGGAGCTTTCTTGAGAGACAGCCTGGTGCCTGAGAAGACCAAGTTAAGATTGAGTTCTGGCCCCAAGTTCTGGCCCCAAGAGGCTGCACAACCTTTGTCAAAGAAATTTAACTTCTCTAGGACTCAGTTTCTTCATCTATAAAACGAATGAATTAGACTATAAGATTCCTTCTAGATATCACTTTCAATACTTTTAACTAAGTAGCCAATATGCTAATAAATTGGTCAAGGAACATATTACTCATTACCTGAAACATCATTACTGTATATGGGATCATTGATTTCAAGCTGGAAGGGTCCTCACAGGCCCTCTAGTCCAACAGCATCAATTTACAGAAGAGGAAAGGTTGCCCCAATTCTGATTTTACTTACACATGATTCTCAGACAGAAGAGGAGCTATCCAATAGGTATTCTATGCCACAGAGATAGAACGATTTAATTATTTAAGATTGGACAACCCAAGTTTAAAACCTACCTCTGAAATATGCTGATGTTATGGGCTTGGGAAAGATATTTATCTTCTTACTGTCTCCAAGCAGATCTCTAAGACAATAAACAATAGATGAGTTGTAAATAAGCATTAAAATGAAGGGAGTTTTCCTTCTATGAACACCCTACATGGATGAAATCAGAGGTCTGGACCCACAAATATGAGAAAAATCTATATCAATAGATTATTAGAATGGCAGGTTTTGTTCTCTTCATAAGAACCTTTCAAAATCTCTTCATTGACAATCTGAAACCTTTATATTGATTTTTATAACTCTCCTATAAGTCTCCTAATGGCCACAGAGCCCACTGTATTTTTAGATCCTTTGTCACTGTAGGTCCCCTGTCAGTCACTCGCCCTCCGAGGTTGGAATCAGCAAGCTATTAGTTTGCCCAATGTATAATCTCAAGTCCCTTGGAACAAGGGCTTTCAGCAACTAGGCTTCCTGATTGTGGAATTTACTTTTGATTTTTATTCATAGAGCATTGTCAGTTCTGCCTTTAAAACTAAAGTGAAAACATATCTGTCTGCTGCTGCATTGGAGAGGGCATTCTATTTATAATTCCAAAAAATAGCATCAAGCAATATTAATCACATATTTAATTGCTTATATTTTAAATATTATTTTGTCATAAAATAGTGGCCAACCTTTGTTTCTAATTCTAGTAAGGTAAGATAATTGGGATTTTTTTTCAAATTCCATTGCAATCTTTCTTTTAGAAAAGGGAGGAGGGAGAGAGGGAGGGAGGGAAAGAGGAAAGAGAGAGAGACAGTAGGGGGGAGAGAGAGAAGGAGAGGGAGAGGAAGAGAAGAAGAGAAGGAAAGGGAAAGAGAGAGACAGACAGAGAGAAATAGGGAGGGAAAGAGAAAGAGGGAGAGGGAGAGAAGAAGAGGGGAGGGAAAGAGAGGAAAAGAGAGAGGGAAAGAGGAAAAGAGAGAGAGACAGAGATAGGCAGACAGACAGAGAGAGACAGAGAGAGACAGAAAGACAGAGAGATGGTGGGGCAGGGAGAGAGAATAAGAATATGCTGATTTCTAAAGAGGGGTATGTCTGAACAGCAGGGAGGGGAAAAATGATTATCAGCATGACAAGAAATATTGTGCTGGTGCCCTTTTAAAGATGCAGGGTGGAAGCAATTCCTTTGTCACCATCTAAATGTTCCTTAAATGGAATTTTTGTATGCTAATGGAAATACATCCCAGTCATGTTCACTCACCCTTAATTGAGCCTACAGCATGCAAAATCCACAGCTTCAGAACACAGTTGGAGTTGTGTCCCTGAAAGGGCCTTTCTCTTGGTAGTTAAGAAGCTTCTTTCTGAAGGTAAGATAGTTTGATTTTTATATGGGTTGGCACTTTGTCTCATTACTCTTCCTTCACCCTGAAACTTACTGCAGCTGACAAATAAGTTGTCTAATATACTGGAAGCGTGAAATCTATATACCACGCATAGCTCTGTTTGGGATAAAATTCTACACAGAATCAATACAGCAGTGATCGGATGAAGAATCATCAGTGTTTGTCATGCAAACTGAACTCTGGGTGGCTGACAACTGCCTTTGTCTTATGTTTCTAACTGCAGACAGGTTTCAGTCAACTCTAAGATACTCATCATACATCATGCTTAGCTACTTGGTATACAGAACAAAAATAGTATATCCAGGGACAAGAGATGGTTGGAGGAGCACTATTAGTTATAGAGGAAGGAAAACTTGGGCCCAAATTATGTGATATAATGAGGCTTCAGTTTCCCAGCTTTTGAAAGCAGAAATAGGAGCACTGCATATTTTTGGTTCCCTATTAATCCCACTTCTTTCTAAAAAAGAACCCTAACTATTTATAAAACTATTTTTTCACATTTTAGATTAAAAACCCTAATTTTGGGGTTTTTTTTGTATTTTTAAATATATGGTTTAGCACTATATTTAGGTCTTGTTTAGAAATGCATTGCACTTATTACTTCAAAATACAAGCTGGCTATAAGAAACAAGAGCTCCTTTCCAATTAAAAAAACACACACACATCCTAGCTTCCATTTCCTTTGCTTTTTAAAAGTTGATTTAACTTTCTTATTTAAAATTAAAGAGATCATCTGACTAGAAAGTAAGATTTCTGGAGATGAAAGTTAAGAAGTGCTTGGACAGCGCTTTCCTTATCTATTATAAGAATCCTTTTGTTTTTAGTGACCAGGCAACAGGGTGCATAGTGGACAGGGAGACAGAAATCTCCCCTAAAGAAAAGGTACACTATGAAAGTATGGCTGAGTCAGTTTAATTCAGTATTCCCAGGAACCATTAATTTCCTCTAGAATAATGGCAAGCAATAAGAGTGAATATGGTAGTATTCATGAAATGCCCCATGTTAGCATGGAAGTTCACAGTTGCTGCATTTAGAAATTCCATGCCAACTTAACATAATCTGTGACAAATCAGTGTCTCCCTATTTAAATGAGTTATCAGACCATAAACTGAATTGTTCAGAGACTCACCAAAACTTTGCCTGGCAATTTCTTCCTAGTAGTTGAAAAGCAGTCTATGCAATTTTTCTTTCTCTCTCTCTTTCTTTCTTTCTTTCTCTCTTTCTTTCTTTCTTTCTTTCTCTCTTTCTTTCTTTCTTTCTTTCTNCTTTCTTTCTTTCTTTCTTTCTTTCTTTCTTTCTTTCTTTCTTCCTTCCTTCCTTCCTTCCTTCCTTCCTTCCTTCCTTCCTTCCTTCCTTCCTTCCAAAAATTTTGAAAAAAAAAATAGACTTCTGACCAATTATAAATCATGCTATCTTTCAACTTCTAGGATGGTAAAACTGTATGCACATGCACAATTGCTTAAACAGTTTGTTGAAATAACTTCCTATATTTGTTATTTTGTTTTGCTAATGGTGCCAAATTTAATTAAATTCCGCAAACATTTATTAAATACCTACTGTGTGCGCATTCTATACACTGGGGGAGGTACAAATTTCAGATGAGCCAAATTTTTCCTCATGAGAATATCACCTGGCAAGGGAATATGAAGCCTTCACAAATGAATATAGTATGTGTTCCTTTGTGAAAAACACAGGTGATGGATGGAAGCCATGTGCTGAGGAGAAAGAAACCACTGTGAGGACTGAGGTAGATCCCAAGTCTAATGTTCTTTTCACAATAACATTTTGTTTTTCAGAAAATATCTGTAGAGACAGAGAGGGGTTATAACTTCTGTCAAAAATCAAGGAATCACAGAATTTGAGAATTAGAAATGATGATGGTGATGATCTAATGTCATCTATACAGAAAAGGATTAAGCATTATAACTTAACCAGCAATGATTAATGAGTGGATGTACTCACTACTAGAGGAACAGAATCATTATCAGCTTTGATATTCTTGCTATAAATGAGACTGGAAGAACACGAATAAGTTTTTAGAAAAATGAAAAGATGGCCCACACATTTTCCTTGAAGAGGTAAAAAAGGCTCTAATGGACTTGATTTTATCATGTGTCCAAGGGAGCAAAAACATATAATTTCATGAGACATATAGATCCTTCTCTTATTAAAGTTCAAGAATATCATTATTGAAACATTTGCAGTTTATTCACTAATATCTGTGGTTAAAGATGAGGAGGTAGAGAAATTGATAGGATGAGACAGTCATAGATACATAGCTGAAAGGGATCTCAAATTCTGTCTAGACCAACCTCATTATTTAATATGAGGAAACTGAGATCCAATGAGATTCAATGATTTAATCACAGGTCTTTTGTTTCCACAGCCAATTTTTTTTCCATTATGCTTTCCACATGCTGACTCTACAGTAGAGCAATTCAGGAAGACCCTCAAATTTTCAAAATAAACTCTCTGGAGAAATATTCCTCTAAATTTAAGGTATACTGTGGGTTCACACTCATAAAAATATAACTCACTAATTCTGAACAGCATAACTATCCATCAGTCAGAGAACACAATTAGCTCAAAGCAAAGGCATCTGTTAGAATGAAATGATAAGCAAAATAACAACAAAATAAAGAATTTACAAAGAAAAAATACAAATTAAATTAACACATACTTTAATACTTATTTATTTCACTGAAACAGCAGGTGTAAGGAATAATGGCATTTTAAAAAATGGTTAGTAAGAAATACGAGAAGTTAAAAACTTGTTGCCTTTGTATCACAACTACTTTTTTTGAGAAGATTGTTGAGAAGGATGGGTTAGTGAGCACCAAATAGTATTGTTTTAAAAGAGGACATTAATGGCATTCTAATAGTAAGGAAATGACTAGTTATTTATATAGATGTCTTTTCCAAATTACCTATCAGTTTGTAGTCAGACCACTGACCTATTAGAGAAAATATAAAAATCAATATCTAACTATAGAAAATCATAAAATGAGAAGATATTATGTACAATTAAGGCAACCCCATATCAACTTACTTAAGCTGTTGATGCCCTGACATGGAATGGATACAACAAGGGAACTTAACTGACATAAATTAACTGCTACCATAAGAAAATCATAAGAGCCAACAAATCACCTGAAATAGCAATTGCTTTATCTCTGTACTATGGAGAGAGACATGGTAGCCAAAAGCAATGTTGGTTTTAAGTATGAACCCTTTTGTAAGGCCTTACAGAGGATGATGATATAAAAATATGATCAGTATTACCTTGTGAACTAGTGAAAAGCAGTGGGTAGAAATAAAATTTAAACAAAATTCAGTGGTAGAACTAAATATGCAAATTTATCTCAGTCATTAAACTAGGAGAACAAGAGAATGATGAAAAATAGAAAAGATCTGTATGGATCTTTAGCATAAACTCTCAATGGCAGTGGTGTCACCATGTATGAATTCCATCAAACATTCCCTGAAGTTATATAAAGAAGTAGAAATATCATCCAAGAAAAAAAATGATGGGAAGTCAGCTGGACTAAACCAAATATACAAGGAGAAAGTCTATGTTAGAAGAAATAAAAATTTAAGGGTCTTGAATGATTGATTTTCACAAAAAGGTAAACATATAAAAGTTTAGGAAAATATGTTAAATTTTAATATTACCATCCCCCTAATTGGTTGAGAAGATACTAAGAACTACCAAAGTATATGCTTATATCCTCATCTCTATAAAATATTAATGAAATTAGTTGATTCATGCATTAATGATACTGTCAATGGAAGCATGAGAAGAATATAGGCAGGCTTTCCTAAAAGATAATTTTTAGATACCATAAGTGATTAAAAATTTTTTTAAAATATGAAATATCACTGTATTTTTTATTAATTGTTTAAAAATTGACTAGAGTACAATTTTAGTTTTATATCTCTTCCCCCAGGCATTATTAATAGAAAGAACAAGAGGAAGACCTGAGGCATGATAGGCAAACTCCCCTTGGATGATTTAAGAGAAGGCATGACCATGAGTTGGTCAAGATGAGAAATCTATATCATCATGGTTATAAAATATAGGACACCTGCCAAAGAGAAGAATTAGAATAAGAATTTAAGAGGCTGTCTACAGTGAGATCACATGTTGGATTTAACTTGGTTATCTGGATCTGAATCTTATTTTAGACCCTTATTAGCCATGTGACTGTGAGCAAGTCTTAATTTCCCAGAACTCTATTTCCTTATCTGTAAAAGAGATAATCCTTGTTCTATCTGCTGTGAGTAGCTAAGGAGTTAATGTGCAGGAATAGTAGCAAAGACAATAGACCAGGAAAAGGGACTGACAGGAGAAAGCTGGATCAATGTCTTTTGTAGTTTTAGAATGTGATTTTGGTAGCTATGGCTTATCTGTATGTCTTCTAAGTGGTGCAGTGAAAGAGCACTGAATCTGGAGTCAGGAATAACTCAGTTTAAATCTAAGCTCAGGCACAAACTAGGGGTGTCACACAGGACAAGTTATTTAACCTTTGCCTGCCTTAGTTACCTCAATTGTAAACTAAGGATAATAATAGCTTAGGCAGGTAGGTGGTACAATAAATAGATAGAGGACTTGAAGTCAAGAAAACTCATCTTCCTGAATTCAAATCCAACAACATATGCATATTAGCTATGTGACCCTGGGCAAGTCATTTAATATTGTTTGCCTCAGTTTCATCATCTTTAAAATTATCTGGAGAAGGAAATGGAAAAACCACTCTTGCATATTGGCAAGAAAACCTCAATTGGAGTCATGGAGAATTGAACAAGAGTGAAAAATGACTGAATAACAACGTCTTAGTTTCTTATGAGGATCAAATTTGTAAAATGCTTTGTAAACCTGAAAGTGCCATATGCATTCTATTTTTTTTGTCATAATCATATGTGTACTGTGATCATTTTATCTTAAGAAATACCATTGCTAGCCAGAAATACTCCTTGGAACTAAGATATAAACAGGGCATATTGGACATCAATCAGAACAGAATAGTTCTCCAGAAATGCAAAAGCATATCAAACTAATATGGACTGATAAAGGCAAACTTGGAACACTCACTCAAAGCCCTTTTTAACTAAGACTCTTTCCAGGACAACCCAGGAATCTCTATCTGGGGTCCAGTGATATTATGATTAACAGTAAAGAAATCTTAGGCTCTTAGTTTGAATTAGGGACAGGTAAGAGAAGATCAGTGCTTGAGTATTATAAAATTGAAATAAGAAATAATATGCTTTGGTGTATATAAACACTATAGAAGAAGTTGGAATTTAGCTGTGCTATATGCTGTGAACTCATTCCCCATTTCTGTTATTTGGAGCTTTGTGAGCTAATGGAGCATTTAGATGAATCCAGATTTCTTCTAAATTATTCCCCAAATTTAGTTGCAACAGAGGGAGAAGCAGAACAATTATTCCTACCACAGGGTTGTTGTGAGTAACATTCTTTAGGGACTTTCAAGCATTCTATTAATGAGGGTCCTTGTTAAAGATATCACAAATCGGAATGGGAAGCCTTAGTATATAGCATGATACTGGTTTTCAACTATCTGGATTCTCTCTCTACCTCTCCTTCTTCCTCTTTCTCTCTCTGTTCCTCTCTTTTTCTTTCACTCTCCCCAAAACAACACAGCTAATAATTTATTTGCTTGCCTTAGTGATGATTTCATCCTTTTAGAGGTGGACTAAATGACAAAGGAAAATCCTATTTGGGCTCCAGTGCCCCCTAAAAAGAAAGAACTGGTCATTGTAGTAGAAAAGATTGGGGGTGGGAGAGTGATTTCTCCATATTAGAATTTAATATAAGAAGAGATGAAGACTGGGCATCCATAGCCTGACCTATGCGCTAAATCTCTAAATTCTTAGAGAGCAAATTTCAAAGGGCTTAATTAAATTGTAAGTATGACTTCATGAAATGTAATTCCATAAGAGAAACTCTGCAAGGTAAGTGGTATAAGATTAATAATAATAATAATAGCTAGAATTTATATAGTATCTAATATGTGCCAGTCACTGTACTGTGTTTTACCATTATTGTGCCATTTGATCCTCATAACTACCTTGGGAGATAGATGCTATATTATCACCATTTTTCACAGGTGAGGAAACTGAGACAAACAGAAGCTAAGTGGTTTATCCAATCTCACAGCTAGTGTATATCTGAGGCCAGGTTTTTAACTCAGGCTTTCCTACTTCCAGGTCCACCATCCTATCCACCACACCCCTTGTATCTTACAGACGAGTCAACTGAGGCTCAAAGAAGTTAAGGAACACAATATCCACAATTTTTAGTTTTTATCTGCATTCCATATTTGAATGATCTAGTGCTGAATACATTGTTCCTCATTTATTTCAAGTTTGCTAGTGACTATCAATGCCCCTTACAAGATATATTCACACAAAGCCAGATGTTTGGTTTGGCAGGTTCCAATCCTCTCCATGCTTTTGTGAGAATAATGAAAATGATGTAAAAGTGTTTGGGCTGTTCTCTAGTCTATGCTCCTTTAACTGATTAACTGGAGAGGGGATTCCATTCCAAAGACATATCACAATTCAGAGCCCAATTTTTCTCCAAACCATAAAATTTTAACAAAGGATTATTGAATTCTATTGAACTTCTCAGTTTCTATCAAGGACATCAACATCTTTGCAGGCATCCAGACTCAAAACGTGAACACCATCTAAGTTCTCTCCTCTGTTCCTCAGTCATCACATCTAATTATTTGCTATGGCTTCTTTTTATAGGATCATAGAGTCCTGTCTTCAAAAAAGTTTTCACTTCTATTCTCTCCTATTCCTACTAGGATTGCCTTAGTTAGGGACCTGTTTTTCTTATTTTGATAACTGAAATAACCATTTAGCTGTTTACTTTTTCTTTATTCTCTTCATTCCTTCTATCTCAACCTATAAACGACTACTTGAGCTATTTTCCTAATCCAGGATTCAAAAGGAAAGCGCATTATTTTCCTTTGAAAAAAATTCAATGATTCCTTGTGGTCCACAAAACCATGCCTAAAATTTGAAGCATGACATTCCACACCCTCATAATTTGTTTCTGATAGACTTTTCTAGCTTAATTTCCAACTATTCCTCTTCACTCTACATTTTACTTACATCAGAAAACTTATTCTCTCCTGCTGTTTGTGCCTTCATGCTTTTGTGCTCACATATCTCTGTTTAGTGTGGGCTGTTGAAATTTTTCTCTCTCATCAAGTTTTAGCTCAGATGTTACCTCCTTTCTAAAGTGGTGACTTTCTCATCAATCAGAAGAAACCTTTCCCTCCTCAGTTTTCTTATAATGCCTCATCTGTATCTCTGCAGGGCACTTACCATATCCTACTATGTATTATCATTTTATTAGATTGTAATCTTCAGGCCAGGGATAACTTGTGAATCTTTCTTATTCATCCATTTTCCATCTGCTTTCTTTTGCCCAGGATGTTCCTTCCTGGCCTGTTCTTTTCCTTCTTAAATTTCAAAATCCACTGAGGGGTTGGCTCAAAAGTAATTTTCTATATAAGGTATTTCTTAATTTCCCCAATTGTGATTGTTCCCCTCAAATTACTTAATTACTACACATAGTAGGTCATTAATAAATGCTTGTAGAATTTAATTGAGTTTGAATGCATATGCCTATCACTTAGTGTAGTCCTCTGTACATAGTAGGTACTTATTAAGTAGTTATTATAATATTAAAATTTTATCATTTCATTCTTGATTTTGTTAGACAGTAATGGTTCCAACTATTTCTCAAATAAAGTTTTGTCAGTAGAATTTTCTTTTCTTTCCTTTTTTTTAAACAATATTTTATTTTTCTCCCAATTACATGTAAAAACAGGTTTAATGTTTTTAGAAAACAAAATTTGAGTTCCAAATTGTCTCCCTTCCTCCCACCCCTCCTTAATAGGTTAAGCAATCTGATATAGATTTTACATGGGCAACCATGTAAAACATTTCTCTATACAAGTCATTTTGTAGAAGAATTTTCAAACAACAACAACAAAAAGAAAGAGGAATATAGTAAGTTTTGGTCTTCAGATGGGATCAGTCTTTCTCTGGAGGCAAATAGCAATTTTCTTTATGGGTCTTTGGGATTGTTTCAGATCACTATATTTCTGAGAACAGCTAGGTCATTCACGTGTGTTAATCTAACAACATTCCTGTTCCTGTGCACAGTGCTCTTCTGGTTCTAATTCACTTTTCATAAGTCCATGCAAGTCTTTCCAGCTTTTTCAGAATGTGTTTTGCTTATCATTTCTTATAGTACAGTAGTATTCTATTACAATCACATTCCACAATTTGTTCAGCCATTCCTCAATTGATGGATATCCTTTCAATTTCCTATTCTTTGCCACCACAAAATGAACTGCTATAAATATTTCATACCAATAGTTCATTTCTCCCTTTTTAAAAATCTCTTTGGGATAATGGGTAAACACAGTTTTTTTAGAGTCCTGTGTGCATAGTTCCAAACTAATCTCCAGAATGACTGGAGAAGATCACAACTGTATCAAAAGTACATTAGCGTCCCAATTTTTCCACATTCCCCTCCAACATTCATTATTCTCCTTTTCTAAAATATTGACCGATGTAATAATAGGTGTGAGATGGTACCTCAAAGTTGTTTTAATTTGCATTTCTCTAATCAAGAGTGATTTAGAGCAATTTTTCATTTGAGTATATATAGCTGTGATTTATTCTTTTGAAAACTGCTTGTTCATATCCTTTGACTGTTTGTCAATTAAAGAATAACTTATATTTTTATAAATTTGATTCACTTTTTAAATATTTGACAAATGAGACCTTTATATTAGAAATACATGCTATAATTTTTCCCCAAGATTTTGTCAGTAGTATTTTCAAGAAATATCAACTCAATCTATTCCTCTCTGAACTTCATTTTATGGATGAATGTCTCATTTTGTTTAGTCTCTGATTAAAGAGCACAAAACAAGTAAAATGTTTGAATATGTTTATTTTTAACTTTTGAAAATTTAAAAAAATTAAAATTAAAATAGTATAAACTCACTTAAATTAAAAAAAAACAAATTAAAGAATGAATCTTTTGGTTGCTTAAAACTACTATGTGAAATCTATTTCTTTATAGTACATGTCAGGGAAGATTACTTTTAGGTATTGAATGGTGTTAGAGATATTTAGAAATATATATGATCAGCTCATTTTAGCATTTGTGATTATAGTATTTTGACACATGCCTGATGTATAATTCTTCCTGCTCTCTCTCTTTCTCCTTTTTAACCCCATCCTCTTTTCTCTTCCATTCATGTAGGTCTTTATTGAATTTCACAAATTATTTCTCAGTTTGCTTTTCTTTCTTTTATTGCTAATGGCTAGTTAATTAGACAATTGGAATAGAATACCTCTGCAATGAAAAAAAAAAGCCTTTGCTATCATCAGTTGTGTTATGTAAAATACAAGGTTAATCTTAGTGAATTCTCATTCATTTTTAAAAAAAGTCAATAAATTGTGTGTTCTATTGATTTACAAAAATCCAAGGAAAATGGAAATATGTATTGCGAACAAATTAAGAAACATCTTTTTTTTTTCTTTCTAAAGAATCAAACGACCTTACTGCTGAGCAGTATACTTTTTGCATTTGTGTGCTTTTTGTTGATAAGTATAGTTGCTATACATTAGAAAGAGGACATGAGTTTAAATTCTGCTGCTTCCACCTACTACCTGTATAATGTGCAAGCAACAAACTTTTATTAAGTTCCTGCTGTATGCCCTGTCAACAGGTCATATATTTAGAGCTGAAAGGTGTCCCCCTATCGAGGTTGGCATTCCAGATATATAAACAGTTTATATGAACATATACAATGTGAACATATTTACCTATTCCTTTATATCCATAAGTAATTCTTTAATAGTTAAATAGTCAAAAGTTATTAATATTTATATCCTAAGGTGGCTAATGTTAAGAAGAAAGCACATCCAAGCATTTGTAGTGATTTTTTCTAAAAGCAAAAAATTAAAAACAAATTAGTTTCCCCTACATTGGGGAATGACTAAGCCAATTGTGGTGCATGACTTTAACAGAATATTACTGTGTTATATGAAATGATGGATATGAAAAATACAGAGAAGCATGGATCTAGCTGAATTGCTATAGAGTGAAGACACAAGAAAATAATAAACAGAGTGATTATCCTTGTATAAATCAAAAGAACAAACATTTAAAAAATCGCAGGTGAATGATACAAAATTATAAAATAAAAACAAGGAGCATGGCTTTTGAAAGAAGAGAAATGAGAATATATTCCTATCCATTTCTTTGCAGAAATGGAATGTCCGCAAGAAATGAGATGTGCATTTCACATATTTTCAGACTTTTTCAGTGTATTTATTAGCTATGCTTTTTTTCTTTGTTCTTTTCCTGTGATTTAAAAATACTATTTTTGATATAGGATGGCTTTCTTGGAAAGGGAGAATGAGATATTGTGGGGAAAATAATACTGATGTAAAAATGCATCAATAAAAAAATTTAAAAAAAGTCATTCACCACAACCCTCTCACTGCAAAAAAGCAAACTGATTCAGAGAAATTAACTGACTTGCCCAGGACAACAAAGACAATAAGTATCTGAAGAGAGAATTCAGACTAGATCTTCCTGACTTTAATACCAATATTCTATCTCTTTCTATTTCCAGCTCTCACTTTTTGAACTCTAAGATTCCATGATTTGTTAAGTTATATATTTGGATTGACACAAACTACAATGGGACAAAAACCACAATGCTGGGAGTATGCAAAAGGGAAATCTAGAAAACTGAAATGAGTAGTTTTCTGAGTCAAATGTCAGTTTGCCATATTATGGCCCACCATAAGTTTGTTGCATTTCCATAATGACCTTTCAGGGTGGTCTTTTAGACAATATATTCTCCTTTATGGGTGAAATTAAAAAGCACTTCCCAGCTCTGACTGTTTTAAAACAATATGATCTGTATTGTTACATAATAACAATAATATCTGGTACTGGTCAAGAAATTTAAAAAAAAAAGATAAGTGGAACAGAACAGAAATACAACAAACAGTTGTAAATGATTATAAGGACCTCATGTTTGACAAAAGTAAAGAACCAAGATTTTGGAATAAGAATTCACTGTTTTTTTTTAATTTAAACATTTATTAATATTCATTTTTAACATGGTTACATGATTCATGCTCCTACTTTCCCCTTCAACCCCTGCACTCCCCCCACCCATGGCCGATGCACATTTCCACTAGTTTTGTCATGTGTCCTTGATCAAGACCAATTTCCAAATTGTTGGTGGTTGCATTGGTGTGGTAGTTTCGAGTCCACACCCTCAATCATGTCCACCCCGACCCATAAATTCAAGCAGTTGTTTTTTTTTGTTTGTTTTTTTAACCCTTGTACTTCGGTGTATTGTCTCATAGGTGGAAGAGTGGTAAGGGTGGGCAATGGGGGTCAAGTGACTTGCCCAGGGTCACACAGCTGGGAAGTGGCTGAGGCCGAGTTTGAACCTAGGACCTCCTGTCTCTAGGCCCGGCTCTCACTCCACTGAGCTACCCAGCTGCCCCAGTTGTTTTTCTTATATGTTTCCTCTCCTGCAGTCCTTCCTCTGAATGTGGGTAGCGTTTTTTACCATAAATCCCTCAAAATTACCCTGGGTTATTGTATTGCTGCTGGTACAGAAGTCTATTACATTCGATTTTACCACAGTATATCAGTCTCTGTGTACAATGTTCTTCTGGCTCTGCTCCTTTCGCTCTGCATCACTTCCTGGAGGTCTCTCCAGTTCGCCTGGAACTCCTCCAGTTTATTATTCCTTTTAGCACAATAGTTTTCCATCACCCGCATATACCATAATTTGTTCAGCCATTCCCCAATTGAAGGACATTCCCTCCTTTTCCAATTTGTTGCCACCACAA
This sequence comes from Gracilinanus agilis, assembly GCF_016433145.1. Classification (NCBI taxonomy): domain Eukaryota; kingdom Metazoa; phylum Chordata; class Mammalia; order Didelphimorphia; family Didelphidae; genus Gracilinanus; species Gracilinanus agilis. The sequence goes on from NC_058132.1 coordinate 579,706,128, forward strand.
AAAGCGCAGCTATGAATATTTTCGTACAAGTCTGTTTATCTATGATCTCTTTGGGGTACAAACCCANCTACTATTAGGTTTATTTCCTAAGATGATCAAGGAAAATGAAATTATATTTTCTAAAATATTTATAACAACTCTCTTTTTGGTGGCAAAGAACTAGAAATTGAAGAGATGCTCACTATTTGGGGAATGGTTAAACAAGTTGTGGTATGTATTTGTGATAGAATACTACTGCTTCAAAAGAAGTGTTGAACAGGTTAATATTAAAAAAAAGCATGAAAAGATATATCTCAAATTATGAAGAGTGAAATGAGAACTAAGAAAACATTATACACAGCAATAGAAATACTGTTTGAGGAATGACTTGTGTATGTCTACTCCCAGAGAAAGAACTAAAACATAGAAATAAGTAAGATATCTCTCTCTCTCTCTCTCTATATATATATATATATATATGTATATATATATATATGTAGGTATATAGATCTCTCTCTCTCTATATATATATATATGTAAGTATCTATATATATATATATTCATATATATGTCAGATAATGCCTTCTCTTATGGGGAAAGGGAGGAAGGGCAGGAATTAATTGAGTATTGAAGTGTAACAAAATATTTTTACATTTTTAATTTTTTAATTTAATTAAACATGTTTCATGTTCTTTCCCTCTCCTCCTCCCTCCCCCATCCAGGAGCCAATGAGCAATTCCACTGGATTTTACATGTATCATTGTTCAAAACTTATTTCCATGGTGTTCTCTATTTGGACTAGAGTCATCATTTAAATTCAGCATCTCTAATCATATCCCCATCAAATCATGTGGTCAATCACATGTTTTTCTTCTGTGTTTCTACTCCCATAGTTCTTTCTCTGGATGTGGATAGAGTTCTTTCATAAGTCCCACAGAATCATCCTGGATCATTGCATTACTGCCAGTAGAGAAGCCCATTATGTTCAATTGTGCCACAGTGTAGCCGTCTCTGTGTACAATGTTCTCCTGGTTCTGCTCCTTTTGCTCTGCATCACTTCCTGGAGGTCTTTCCAGTTCACATGGAATTCCTCCAGTTTATTATTGCTTTGAGCACAATAGTATTCCATCACCAGCATATACCACAATTTGTTCAGCCATTCCCCAATTGACAGACACCCCCTCATTTTCCAGTATTTTGCCACCACAAAGAGCGTTTCTATGAATATTTTTGTACACATATTTCCCCTATTATCTCTTTGTGGTATAGACCCAACAGTGCAAACAAAATAATTTTTAAAAAAGATAAAAACAAAATAGTCATAATAATAAAAACTTGAACTTTGGTTCAAACTCTGGGCAAATATCCTGGGAGTCTGTGAATAGTGTTTTATGTCTAATTCTTTTGCACACAAATTACAGCAAACTTTTAGTTGCCCATGGTCTACAATAAAAAGGCAGAAAATGAAGTACTGATTGTTGAAATCCATAGCATCTAATGTGGGGTTATGAGATTCAGCCTGATGTTCCATTAGACTATAAGTTCCTTGAGAGCAAGGAAGATGTGTTCTTATTAACCGATGTCTCTCAAAGGCTCTAAATTATGGTAGGCACTTAATAATGAATCATTTGATTGACTATCTTATTCCTGTCCACATTTGTGATCAGAGCAGCTAACAGGAAACAAAACTGGCGACGTATCATGTTGATGTCCTGCAAAATTCAATAAACATTGATGTATTAAATGCCAAGAAGTCAAAGAAAGGCAAGACTGAAGATTCAAAAGGACAATAGATTGTATGCATATGTGAAATAAGAACACAGGAGAATTTTTAGCACAAAGCAGTCCAAGTTTGTATTTTGATGAAATATCCTCATATTCCGTGCTTATCTCAAATGCCCTCACCCTGATCAGAGCTTTTGGAGGAGAGGGGTGTCTACAAATTGCAAAGATATCTAGAGGGGTTTTTTTGCATCAAAGGACCAAACCAGTATCACAGAATGTACTAATAACAAAACTCTTTTCCCCATGGTCCTTTGCTGCTGCTTTTTCACTTTGGCTACTATTTCAAGCTCAAGCAACATTTTTCTCCCTTTAAAATTTTATTAACAGAAGCATTTTCTGAATTTTAGGCATTTTCTCCTGTAAGAGTGTTTTCTGGGCTGGGAAGTGTTAACTACTCTTCTCTACCTTAACTCCCCACTATAATATATATGGCATATATATTATCCACACCAAAACACACACACATATAAAAACACACTTTTCCTCCTCTTTTGGTAGAGCTGCACAGTCTACCCTGTAACTTCTTCATTTGCAATATGTCTTCATCATATTTCTTTTTTATCCCTAGATAATCCTATTTTTTGACGCTTCCAAACTCCATTCTATTAAATCTGCTAGATTGTGTCTAAGTCTTCAGAGTGTTTACTTTGGATTTAGCATGTCAGGGCAACCTGCTGACACGAAGCCAAAAATGGAGTAATTTTACGAAACTAATAATGGGAAGAAAAGCACCGAATTTGGGTTTCTCACTCACCTTATGCAGCTCATTCTCCTTTCATTTACAGTGGTCTTTATATCACAGCACTAGCTTTTTTTAAAGGGAGAGGGAGGCAGATACAGAGGAGCTGAAACAGCCTGTTCTCAGAGAATGGGACATTCGGGGAAACAGTCATTCCGTTTAACGTTCCGGAAAGCTGGAGTTAATGCAACTTGGTATAAAAAAATCCAGAAACCACCCCATGAATATATAAATGCAGAGAAATGAAATTCTCTGACTGTCAAGTGAGGCAATGGTTGCCAAGGTGAATATCCCATCTACTAAAGAAAGTGTAATCAAATGTCATGTATGGCTCAGTCTGGACCTGATCTCCGGAAATCTTATCTGGTGCGGGGTTTTTTTTTCCCCCCTGGGAGTGTATATAATGTATTTGGCTCTTCTCAAGTGCTAACGGCTTCTTCTGCAGTTGCCTGTAGCCTATTTGAAATGCTCGCAGCTGAGGGGCCCAATGTAAAAGAAATATGTTATGCATTAGGGTAGAGGGACATAGGGACTTTATCCTTTTGTCTGCCTCCTCCAACTTTTCATTAGAAACTTCTGAGGCCCCAGCGCACATCCCTGCCTCTCAATAACTAGTGTCTCCATTTTATTTCACCACCAATGCATATTGGTGAAGTAGGACGTCCTTTTTTTATGACCCATTCTCTTCACCTCTCTCTACTCCATCAGATGTATATTGGTTTACAGCTTTGTATGTGACATTTGGTTTAAAGCCAACTTGTATTCCATAAGCACAATTTTGATTTTTTTTCAGGGCTTTCTTATCTAGACAATTGTGAAATGCATATAAATATACATCAATTTTTACATACATATATGCAAACATATATGTCCCTAGAGTCTTAGGATAAGAGAGAGAGAAAAAAGAGACAGAGAAACAGAGACAGAGAGAGATAGAGAGAGAAAGAGAGAGAGAGACACACACACAGAGAGAGAAACAGACAGAGAGAGAGACAGAGACAGAGTTGAAAAGTAATAGTGCATCTGAAAGAGGAAAACAATTGTTGAATTAAAGGGAAAGGTATAGGTAAGTGCTACCTAGAAAGGGATGGATACCACAGCCCATACCATTGTGATGTAACAAGCTGTAAAAAAAGGGACCATTTTTATGTTATAGACTGGATTATAGCTGAGCCCAATAGTGAATCTCTTAGCATTTCCATTATAGATCCCTATTTATAGGAGTTAATAGCTCGGCTATAACAATTTGCTTCAGGCTGGCATACTAGGTCTCAGTCAGGGAGCACATTTAAAGTAATAGGAGATTGCCCATTTCAGATACTTTTATTTTTTTGTGCTCATATAACCTAAAAATGTTTGCAATTGCAAAAATTACACTTGGTAACTGATTGATCTGTAATGTGATGCAGTCATTTTTATTTGCCCACCAAAAAAAAAAGTAAGTCATTGAAAAATGACTAGTTGAGAAAGAAATATGTTAATCCATATTTCATTAGCACCTTGTGGGTGTTTAATATATGTTAAATGACAAGAGCAACAACAACAACAATGACATTCATTGCAAATTGTACTGTCTTTTCTAGTCTTCAATAAATAGTTTATACTCAAAAGAATTAATTACAATAACTTGAATAGAGCAGTAGTTATTTTTCACAATAATTATGCCATGCTAACTATTAACAGAATTTAAATTTCATATGATAGAATATTGTGGAGTAACATGGACCCTCCACAGATAGTTCAGGTTGGACCTCGACCTTTTTTATTGAATGGTAGCATTATAAGGGAATGGTCCTTTGGGGAAGGTAGGATGCTTGCTTACACAGTATTAATAGTCATATATATATATATTATTATTATTATTAACAATATATACTGTAACATATGTATATATTTATAAAATTGATAAGTGTAGCAAAGACATGAAAAGCAAAATATTACCTGATGTCAAAGGGAGAAAAGGACCAGGGAATTCTAGGATACTGACTGGGGAATTGTGGAAAGCTGGAAAGTTTTAGGGAAGAGGTAGACTCTGAGTAATGATTTGGTTCCTGGATTTCATAATATCATTTTTATGATTGTTCAATTTAATCATTAGGTACTAGGAAATACATGGTAGTAAGCTTTCTAGAGCCATTCAATTTATCCATTAGATAGTAGCAAATACTAAGCATGAAGGAAAGAGGGAAGGGAAAAGAAAAATTTGACAATTTTGACATGAGAAAATTACCAGCAAAAATTAGTACCAAGACAACCTCTCAGTGTATTTTTTATCCATTTAGCTAGCATCCTAGTAATAGTATCAAGCTGATTTAAAGATATTTAATGGAGGACGAGTAGTGGCAGGGGGAATGCAGAACATAAGGACAGTGAGTGATAGTAGGGGGTGATTATCACCATGGCAGACCCTGGGCCAGATGTTTTATCCATGGCTAATAAAGGACAGTATTGAGAAAGTGAAACTTTCCAGAAAGAAAAGGAAGAATCCCTAAGGAAAAGAAGAGTTAGGCAAAAAAATAGTGGGAAAAGTAGGAGTTAGGAAAGAATAAAACAAAACACAGTGTTGAGGTCAGGGCAAAGAAACACCATTTCATAAAAGACTTAATTTATTGTCAAAGGAAAAATATTGAGTGAATAATTAATGAAATTCTTTGTATGGTGACATTTTTGTTCAATCCAATATAAGGAAAATGAATATATTTTAAAAAGTTCTCTTCTGAAATAATTTTGTGGTTCAAGTTAAACAGTTGGATAAAGGACTACTTTCTACCTAAGTCCTTTGTTAAGCCTTTGCTAATACCCTTCTTTTATTCAGTTCAACTTTGAGCAAAAATGAAAGGGTTCCCTTATGCTATAAAGAATCACAAAACCACTGTTTCTTAATATTAACACTCCTCTGGGTTTCTGATTTTGAAAGTAATGAGTGATTTTCCTCTAAATATTAAAAGCATTTATTAAGAAATTGGAAAGCAGTACAGATTTGTACTTATATGTATGCAGGAATGCATGCATGATATGATATTTGTGTTTAAGAGTTGACTCAGATACTTATTATCAGTGTGATCTTGGACAAGTCACTTACTTTCGGTTTCCTCATTTGTAAAATAAGAATAAAAATGGCATTTAGCTCATATAGTTATTGTAAAGAAAAAATGAAATAATTTGTGCCAAAAGCTTTCTAATCCCTAAAGAACTATATAAATGTTAGCTATTACTACAATAAGGATAGATTTACAGAGTCAAAACAAGTTTATTGTTCACATAGTGTTGAATTCTTATATCTAAATTAATTTCTTTCCCTATATTGGGGTCTATTAGAGTTAGCTCAAATTGGCTTATGAGAGTCAACTGTTAAATTTTCCATGTGAACATTTCTACTAGGAATTTAGCTACAAATCAAGGTTTGCTTTTATTGTTTTGTCAATTATCTAGATTTAAGACAACAATGGAGAGAATGCTAATAACAATAATTCAGATTAAATTTAAAAGTGTGTCATGCATACATATACCCCTCCTCCCTCCCCAAAACTGGTTGTTATATACTAATCGACATACCCCTGTCTTAGCTGGTCTTTTTTCAGGTGAGAATTTCTATGTAATTATCCTGAATTTGAGTTTGCTTGTGTCTTGTCTGTGTCCACTGAGCCCAGAAGGATAGGTTGTGGGAGGATTTTGAAGAGATTTAAAAGGGAAATTGGAGTTTGTCTTCCTTCTTTCCTTGCTTCTTTCTTTCTGTCTTTAATAAGTCCTAGGAATACAAAGGCAAAAATGAAATAGTCCATTCCCTCAAGGTCCTTACATTCTTCTAGAGGTAACATCTATAATATGTACATACAGATAGTACATATATACATGAATGATACATTTGTACATGCTTCAAATTTTGAAGAATACAAATTGCAGAGCACTTGACACTCTGTATTAGCAGAAGGAATGCTCTTACATTAAACTTTCTATGCCAATGAAATTACAAGTCCAATTTCAACTCACAGAAACATATATATATATAAGGTAGTTCAACTATAGTCCAATTATTTGTGACCCCATTTGGAGTTTTCTTGGCAAAGATCCTGGAGTGGTTTGCCTTTTCCTTCTCCAGCTCATTTTGCAGATGAGAAAACTGAGGCAAACAGGGTTAAGTGACATGCCCAGAATCATACAACTAGTAAAGATCAGAGGCCAGATTTGAAATCAGAAAGATGATCTTTGATCTAGCCTCTGTTCTTTGTATGTATATGCCAATACATACAAAATGATAGCCTAATTTTAGGTGAGTACTGAGCCTAGAGATTCTATAAAGTATGCAGGAAGAAAGAATGCATTTTGGGGCATCATACAGCCTGTGCAAAGAATGGATATAGAAAATGTATGTAGTAAAGCAAATAGTGAGAACCCAGGGCATGCTTATTGAATGTTTGACAAAAATAGGCTAGTTTTGCTGGAACATATATAGTGTATGAAAGGGAATCATGTATAATCAATCTGGAAAGACACTTTGGAAATCTGTGGGTTGAAAGCCAGATTGTGAAGAACTTTAAATGCCAAATGGAGGAGTTTATATTTTATCCTGGAGGAAAATGGGGAACCTCTAAAACTGAGGAAAGGAGTGTCAACATTAGAACTGTGCTTGAGGCTCCTTATTAGCCTAATCACCCTTTTAAAGATATTTTCTAGGTTATGGTCAATTATATTTAGTTATGTAGTTATATTTAGCTATATAGATTTAGTAGGTATTAAATATTCATTAAATCAGGGATTACAAACAAATCTGAAAAAATGTTGGAATAAATGACTGTTTTTTTAGCAGTGAGATGTATATATGGGCGTACTTCAACTATTCTTCTGAATGGAAAGTCTCAACCTCTGCAGCTGACACCTTCTTCTATTGGCTATTGTTAGCAGAAAGGGTTTAGTTATATCACTGATAGTTATCAGTTACCAAGTCTTCATCCTCTTTCAGTTTCTTGGACCTCATGTTCAACTATTAGCCAAACTGCCTGTGCTCTGTTCTCTCTCCTCTGAAACTTCTGTATTTTTCTCTGTCTATGTCACTGTACACATCTACCTCCTTACCTTGGTAAGTCAAGGATTCTACTCTATTCCACCTGGCTCTACTTAACTCCCAGTGGACAATTCTTTCAAATAAGAGAAGTATTAGCAATTACATTGGTATGTACCCTCCAACTGTTTTGTAAATCTGAAGTTGACTTTTTGATCCCTAGCATATAATTTTACATTTATTTCCATGACATTTTCATTTGCTTATAAAGAAGAAACAGAAATGAAAAGGAACATATAAAAATGGCTGTCCTTTAAATTTTTTTCCCTCATATTCTTTTGATTAACAAACAGAGAATACTTTCTTTAAAGGCAGGGATTGTCTCTGTGGATTACTATTACCTCCAAATCAAGGAGGAATTTTCCTTTGTATTAACTTGCTTCTAACAAAAATATATCAGGAAGGAGGAAAAAGGGGGAAAAAATCCCTTAAGATCAGGTTGGGTTAAATAGAAGGTTGCAGAACACATTTCGCTGTCAATTTCCAGAGTTATTCCTTTGGAATTATTAGGAAGCTTCCCTGTTACTTGAGTTTTTAATTCAATTCATTTCAAGAAACATTTATTAACAAAAATGAAAAATATGGAAAAAAGGTTTTGAGTGATAATACATGTAAAACCCAGTGGAATTACTTGTCAACTACAGGTGAGGGGAACAAAGAAGGGAGGGAGACAATATGAATCAGATAACCTTAGGAAACATGTAGATTTATTACTGGAATAAAATAAATTAAAAAAAATAAACATTTATTAAATGCTTACTGTATGCTAGACATTCTACTTCACACCTGGGAAATATAAAGATAAAATGGTAAGCTCTGTCAGAAAAGGGTTATTTTTTGGGGGATGGTCAAGGGGAGGATCAATAATCAGATAAGTGTTAATAGATATTTAAGGAAGGGCAAATATATTCACTAACAGCTAGGGGAAAGTTTTTAGAAGTTTCACATGCATTTTCAAAATCTCATTTAAACTTTATCTGTGTTTTTGTGGTGGAAAGAATTTTGACAGGTCTTATGGTTTGTAGTTCTCTGAATATTGATGGAGAAGCATAAGGCTTTAAAGTGATTGCACTGTATTGGATACATCAAAAGGGAGCTCACCTCTCATGTTGCCAGAAGGAGAGAGTTACTTTACAGGTTATACTTTGAATGCAGAGTTTTACAGAATAAACAAACTGGGGCTCAAGAAAGGTAAAATTAAGTCATAAAGTCTCATTAACTCAGATCCCACTAATTAGGAATGTGTTAAAAATACTGGAGGGAACGAACTAGTTTTACATGTTCTCAAGCAATTTAGATACATTCATTTATAATTGATATACTAATTAGAAATTATTTTTATTAATTAAGGAAAGATTTCATTATTATATCAATTAATTTAAATCAGACTTTTTATTAATGATTTAAATAAATAAATATTTGATATTTGATTAATTATTAATTAAATGAAATTATTAATTTTATAACTTAAAGAATTAATTATTCTCCCCATTTTAGGAAAAGTTTTGTTGGCCTAGTTTTCCTGAAATTAATAAAATTTCATTAAAATTATCCCATTATTCACTTTCAACTAGTATCCACAGCCCTTTCTCTCTCCCAACACACATTAGTTCAAATCAGCAAAATTTTACCATTTTATATTTCCTCTTGAAAGTGCTTCCAAACAATGATTTAGGCAGAGCTTAGATTATTTCTTTTTTATGCAGAGGAATGCTAAATGATACATTGGTTGTCTGCTATAACCACACACACATACACACACACATACACACACACACACACACACACACACACACACACACACACACACACAGGAAATAATTTAACTTGAAATTCCTCAAAGTCTTGCATAGATAACAAGGTTGATGTGGTAGGTAAGTGTTGGGTTTATGGTTAGGCAACCAGAGTTCAGATCTAAGCTCTATTTTTTACTGGTTTTGTAATCATACATAAGCCACTTAGCCTCTTCAAGATGGTTTCCTTCCTGTAAAATTGTAATAAAAATAAATGAATGAAAGGAAAAAATTATTAGGCATTTAGTAAAGCACTATCCTAAATATTCTGGTTATAAACAGAAAAGTACCACAGTCCTTTCTGTCAAAGGGTTTCCATTCTAATAAGGGAAACAAAGCATATAGATTTCATTTATAGCAGAGATGGAAGGGTTTCAATGTCTTTAAGATTCAGAGGTAAAGCAAATGGTCATGAATCTTCCTACATGTTATTTATATTGATAAACCCACATTCTTTTCTGATATTGAACCATTTGACAATTCCAAGGAACTGGGAGCAGAGAACTGGTTTGTTTTGTTTGTTTGTTGATTCCTTCATTTATTTATTTATTTATTTATTTGTTTATTTGTTTATTTGTTGTTTTTTTTTGGATCAACCATAGCTGTGGTTGCTTAGGGATCAGGGACTTAGACCTTGACTACCAGTAACTAGTGGTCAAAAGTTGATTTTGATGGGGAAAAAGAGAATTGTCCTCAGGGTTGTCCTAATCCTCAGAGGCTGCTCTTGTCAATGATAGCTGGAAACAATAATTCAAGGGTTCTTGGGTCTAACATAGTAGGATATGAGAGAAGTGATAACTGAAGTAAAAACAGTGGTTTGACTCCTCTGGTAGATGATGCCTCTTATCTCTCTCCCAGGATCCTTTGGTACATCTTTTTTTGTTGTTGTTCCCTTCTATGAGTGCAATAGAAGGATGAATGAGGACCTTTATTTAAAATTCCACAACATAATTATTTTTTGGTACGTCTTTTGAAACCAAAGAAGATGATTCTGGGTAACAATAGAGATGGGTTTGGAAATGCAATAAAGTAATGGGAACTCTCTATTAAAATGGATAGTCACATATTGGATTTTCCATAGAAAGTAAAGATCAGTTTAATTATTGTCTCTATATCATAAGCACTGAGTACAGTGGCTAGCTCATAATATATGTGTTTTCATGGATAATAATAGAAGCTAGTATTTATATAATGCATTCAGGTTCCTAAAATATTTTGCAAATATTATCTCATTTTATCCTCCCTCAAATACTGGAAGTTAAGTGTTATTATTATACTCATTTACAGATGAAAAACCCCAAACTAGGTGACTAGCCCAGGGTCACAGAGTAAATGTCTCCCGCTGTATTTGAACTCAAGTCTTCCTGACTCCAGTAATAGATAGATGCTTCCAAATGAATTGCCTAAGGCCTTAGAGAGTCTAAATTGCTTGCTCAGTGTCAGTCAGCTTTAGAAGATTAATTTAAACCAGGTATCTCTGACTCCACATTCAGCTTTCTATCCATGAAGCTATTATGCCTCCATAACAGACTGATAATACAAGGAAAAAGAAGAGTATTTTTTTAAGATTTCATCTTAACTGAAGTTTCTTTAAAATATTTATCTTGAAATTTTTCTGTGTTCAAGCCACCCTGAAATCAGCGAGGTTAAAGGAAGAAGCAGTAACCTTTGTTTTAAGTTCTCCTTGCTCTTGATCATCAAAGCTAGATGCCAAGAAGTAGTTTTCTGGAATATACTCCTTAGCCACAGTTAGCATAGGTTCCCATAGACCATTGATTCCCAAAGTGGGCACCACCGCCCCCTGGTGGGTGCTGCAGCGATCCAAGGAATCGGTTATGGCCACAGATGCATTTATCTTTCCTATTAATTGCTATTAAAATTTTTAAAAAAATTAATTTCCAGGGGGCTAAGTAATATTTTTTTCTGGAAATGGGGCATTAGGCCAAAAAAGTTTGGGAACCACATAGACTTAAAAAAAAATGACAATTGCAAGATTGCTTGTGGCTGAAAAGGTCTGGCACCTACTTAAATTTCTACAGAACCTACCCTATTGATCAGAAATGTCCCAAACAGACTGTTGTCAAATAGACCTTTAATGGGGGGGAAAAATCTCTATTTTCTTTCCAGTTCAAACTAGGACTACATGGGGAGGGGGAGATGGTGAGATGTAAATTTCCCGATGCCTTGGCAATATATCCAATTCTTAACTGAACAAAGAAGCTTATGCACTGAAAATCTTGTAGGAATAAAGCATGTACGATAAATAAAAAGCTTCCAATGCTTAATTCCAATCTTCTTCACAACAACTGGAGCTGCTGATAAGACACCTACTCAGAGTAATGATGCATAATGTGAAACTGCACTAACCCAAGCCTCATAAGTCTGAAGGAATGCCATTCTTTTAAAGCAAACTGTAGGAAATGTGAAACAGCCATTTTCAAAGGTTTTTCCAGGAGCCCGGCAAAATGCCAAGGTTTGGTTTTTCCCAACATGATAGGGAGAACAAGGAATGTAACTATTATAGGGACATCAGGTATTGGACCATGTAGTATCATGTAAATGTTTATGTGCTGCTGATTTGTTATTAGAGGTGGTTCTAATAGGAATATAAATATTATAAAGTGTGTTTACTCCAGATAAATCATAGGGGTGCGAAAGTAATTTGCAACACTAAAGCTCATTTTGGATAATTACAGAGCCCCAGAAGAACGTGTTTATGTATTACAAAGAAGGGGATTGTTAAGAAGAAAACTGTTTTGGGTTGGTGACATTCTGAAAAGACTAGAGGCTGATCCTGTTTGGGACCAGCTTAGGAGCCTGTGCAAACATTAATGAAAGAGATTCTGTGAATAGAAAGGAGAGGAAAGGCTCAGTGGTTTCAGTTGTTGGGCTAACCTTATTCAGTCAAATTTCCTGAAGATGACTTACTGTAACTACAGAAATGACATAAGAAATGATTAGTTAAGATTACCCTAGCAATAAAGATACTAATGCTTTATTGCACACTGAGTTCTCTTTTGCATTTTATGCAGGGGTAAATGAGACGGCAATGTTGTTTATCCTTGTTTTATGGAGGCTATTTTCATCAAAGTATTAGAGGTTATTATTGCTTTTCCTCCCACTTCCTGTTTTATCCAACGAAAGGAAGTCTCAGCTTTCTGGTTTCCCTCCGAAAACCAGAAGTGATTCATAACCCTGAACCATAATGAAAGTTAAAAACAGGGCAGAAAGAATTATGTTCTGGATTTTGGAAGGTCATATTATAATGAGATTAAAATTTCTTCCTTTCAGGTACTGTTCTGTTGTAAACAAATCTGGTTTGGCTCTTCTTATAAATGTCCTACTGATTAGATTAATTTCCAGTGAAACAAATTCCTTTCCTCTCTGACAAGTTAGTCAGTGTCTGCTAGGTTGGGTGATTGTTCAGGAAAATGCAGTGTGGGAGGAAAAAATAAATTTCCTGAAGCAAAGTAAAATGAGCATAAAATTAGATTTAGCTGAACTAGATGGAGGAATCCATATTGTGTTTTTTAAAGAAAAGTAATTCAGCTAGCCATCGAGCGAGATTTAAGGCATGGAGAGTGTCAGCTGGATCCCAGAGAAAGTAGCACACTTTCTCCTCCAAATATTCCTGATTTAGTACCTAAAATTATTCCTGTCCTCCCTGTGTACTCTGGAGAACTCTTTGTCACTAAGTTACATGTTGAACTGTCACGTAGATTCAATTCAAGCTGTTTCATGCATGAATGCACCCACACATGTGCAATGATGCACACATGCTAAACTAGAGTCCCCAATAAAACACTGGGCCCACACAAAGCCACTATATGAAGTTCAGTGATTGGCTTTAACTCATTCCAGCTTTCTCTTAATATTATCCTCCTTTCAGGTAGAAAAAAGGTTTTCAGTCCCATCTGGCTGGGGAGAAAAAAAGATAACATTTACTTATTTCCCCCATCACTAATGAATTAAACGATTTGACTTGAATTTGATGGCATTAAAAATTTAGGAATAATCATAGATATCATATAGAAGATCATACATAGAGACCCCAGAGGCCATCAAGTTAAATCCTCTCAATTACAAGTGAGGAAAAAGAGGCCTGAGGAAGTTAATTGACTTTTCCAAGGTCATGAAGATGGTAAGTGTCAAAGAAAGGTTTGGAACTGTATTCTTCTGACCTTAGAGTCAATGTTCTGTGCTGCTTTAAAATTTTTTCTCTGTATTGATAGTTTTAATGTAGGAAACAAAATCATTGTATTGATGAACTTTTTTACAGTTTTAAGTAACACCTTGGACAACAGAGGACAGCTTCAGTTTTATAACAAAGAAAGAAAACATAAATATAAAGACAATTGTTAAAGAGTTTAACAGTAAAAAAAGGAGTATTCATTCTTTTTTTTTTTTTTAAATTCTGACTTTCTGTCTTAGAATCCATACTAAATACTGCTTCTAAGGCAGAGGAGCAGTAAGGACTAGGCAATCGGATTTAAGTGACTTACCCAGGGTCACACAGCTAAGAAGTGTCTGAGGCCAGGTTTGAACTTGGGACTTCCCATCTCTAGGCCTGGCTCTCAGTCTACTGAGCTACCCAACTGCCCCCTCCATATTTTATTTTTTGTTAATAATTTTACTTTATTCCAACATTCATTTTAAAATCTTTTGTTCTCTAGATTCTCTCCCTACCTTCAACTCCACTTATACCCATTCAAAAGGCAAGCAATATATCAATTATACATGTGAAGTCATGCAAAACATATTTCCATATTAGCTATGTTGCAAAAAAAAGCAAGAAAAATGAAGTAAATGAAAAGGGAATGCTTCCATCTGTACTCGGGATTCACAAGTTCTCTCTGGATTTGAGAGCATTTTTCATCATGTGCCTTTGGAGTTTTGTTAGATCATTGATTAGAGTAGCTAGGTCTTTTGCAGTTGATCACTTTATAATATTGCTGCCACTGTGAACAATTGTTCTGCTTACTTCACTTTGAACCAGTCATATTAATCTCAGGTTTTTCTAAAGCCATCCTACTCATCACTTCTTAGAGTACTTCTATATGATTCCATCAGAATCATTTACCATGTTCAATCTTTCCCTAATTGATGGACATTCCCTCAATTAAAAATTCTTTGCCACCACAAAAAGAACTAATATAAATATTTTTGTACAAATATATCTTTTTCAGATTAAAAAAAAATCTTTTGGATACAGACCTAGTAGTGATGTGGTTAGAGCAAAAGGTTAAAAAAAAAAAAAAAGGTACCCTTTGAGGATAATTCTGAATTGTTCTCCAGAATGGTCATACCAGTTCACAATTCCACCAAATGTAAATTACTAAATCTATTTTATCACATCCCTTCCAGCATTTGTCATTATTATTAGAAATTAATAAAATTAATAATTAATAATAATTGTCATTATCATTATTTATTAGCCAATCTGATAAGCATGAAGTAATACCTCAGAGATGTTTTAATTAATATTGCACTACTCAAAAGTGGTTTAGAATATTTTTTCATTTAACTGTTGATAGCTTTGATTTCTTCTGATAACTGTCTTTGACCTTTGATCATTTGACCATTTATCAATTGAGGAATGGCTTTTATTTTTGTGAATTTGACTCAGTGTCCTATGCATCTGAGAAATGAGGCCTTTATTAGATAAAATTCTCTCTCTTCGGTTTTGTACTTTCTTTCCAATTTTTGACCACTTTGATTTTGTTTTTACAAAACCTTTTAAATTTCATGTAATAAATGTTATTTATTTTACTTTCTGTGATCCTCTGCACCTCTTCTTTGGTCATAAACACTTCCCTTATCCATAGATCTAACAAAAGTTTTTTCTGATGTTTTCCTAATTGGCTTATTACATCATCATTTATGTTTAAACCCTCTAACAATTTTAACCTTATCTTGGTAAATAATATAAGATTGGTTTATGCCTAATTTCTGGCAAACTGGTTTGACAGTTCCTTTCAGTTTTTTTCTTTCGGATTTCTAAGCATTTTCACAGGAATTTTTGTTAAATGGTGAATTCTTGCCCTAAAAGCTTAGATTTTGAGGTTTGTCAAATATTAGATTATTAATTATTATATTGTGTATCTAATCTATTCCACTGATTTACCCCTCTGTTTCTTAGCCAGTACAAGATTGTTTTGATTATTCCTGCTTTTTACTGTTTTACTAGTTGCCTTCTTTCACATTTTAAAAATTTACTCCTTTGGTATTCTTGATCTTTTGGATTTATATGGAACCTCCTGTATTCCAGATGAATTATATTAATATTTTTTCTAGGTCTATAAATTAATTCTTTGGTTGTTTGGTAAGGCACTGAATAAATAAATGAATTTAAGTAAAATTGTATTTTTTCTTATATTGGCTCAGCCTACCCATGTGGAATTAATATTTATCCAATCATTTTTATTTATGTGGAAAGTATTTTATAGTTGTGTTCATGACATGTGTCTTGACAGGTGGACTCCTAAGTATTTTGTATTGTCTACAGTTAATTCAAATGGAATTTCTATTGTTTCTTATTTTAATATCACCCATATTGTTTCCTTTTGTATCCAAAACTTTCATATATTTGACAGAAAATAATTTTATAATTCATTCTGCTCACTAAATATTTTGATTGCATGTAGAAAGAACCAAAGTATTGATTGTTTCCATTCAAAAAGAACAACACTTTTAAAGTTATTCTACTTCTCAGTAAGCTAAGATATAGTATAGTCTGGTACCATGTTGGAGAACCTAAGGCTCTTGTGCCAGGGTTGGGGTGGTGCTCCCTTCTCCCTCCCCACCCATGCCTGAGGGCATTTCTCACCTCACCTGCCTTTCTGCCCAGCAGCCTGATGGGAGCACTTCCTCCCTCCCCTATCTGGAATAAGACAGAGGGCTCATATCCTGTGTGAGGGTTGCAGTTTGGGCTCTTGGTCTCTAAAACTTTGCCATCATTAAATTCTAGTAGAATTTGGATTTTGATTCAGGAAGAACTGGGTTTGACTCCTCTCTCAACAACTCTGAGGGACTTATGAGAAAGAATGCTATTCACATTCAGAGGAAGAACTATGGAAGTAGAAACACAGAAGAAAAACAATTGCTTGAATACATGGGTTGATGCAGATATGATTTGGGATATAGACTCTTAAACAACCAGCCCAGTGCAACTATTAATAATATGGAAATAGGTCTTGATCAATGACACGTGTAAAACACAGTGGAAATATGGGTTGGCTATGGGGGGTTGGGGAGGGGAGAGAAAGAACATGAATCATGTAACCATAGAAAAATTTTCTAAAAAATAAAATAAAATATCTAAAAAAACCCCAACATATTAATTTTGTGACCTTGAAAAACCAAGTAATCTCTCTGAGCCTCAATTTCCTCAACAACAAAGTAAGGGAATCCCTTCTAAAAGTTTTCCTAGCTCTAAAATTTTAAGATTTCTTTTAGCTTCAAAGACCTAATTCTGATTCTATGAAATTAAGATTAAAAAATTGCCCGAGATTTCTGACCAACCATTTTTTTTTCATTTGTGAATAAGATTATTGATCAACCTCTCCTGTTCCATGGCAGTTTGAGACAATTTCCAATTATTAGAGAAGTGCAAATTAAATAAATTCTGCCTTTTTTGGTCACTGGCACCAGCTAATTTGTCATGTTCAAAATGAAATACTTTTTGTAAAAACCTAAGAAACAATGGATTCCAAGAAAAAGGTTATAGAAGCATGTATATAGAGGTGTTAGTGTATTTGTGCATATATGTGTATATGTAGTATTAAATTTTACTTAATTGAATAATATACTATTTAATCAATATTTAATTAACTTTATATCTAATAGATAGTATATCTTTTATAAGTACATAACCCACATACTTATATACAAGTACTTATATATGCAAGCTGGCATAATCTTTTACTCAGAGTCCTTTGTTTAATCCCTTGTTTATACACATACACTTATATACATGCACACAAATATATATATATACATGCCCTAGGTTCATGTTTACTCCTTCTAACTACTCTAAAAATTATAAAATTCTTAGGAGTTATAAATATCATCTTCTCTTTCTTTAACTGACGGCTGAATCAGTTTGTCCTTCCTTAGGGATCTAATCTTTTCTATGCCCTTTTATTCCCCAATCATCTCCACATAATGAGAAACCAATGGCAGTTGGACTTTGCTAAATGGTTCTGCTCAGAAGTAATTTTCTTTGATCTGGTGACTAATTTTCAGTCTCCTCTGTTTTTTGGGAATCCAGATCAGAGAAACTTTTGCTAAAGCATGGTGGCAAAAAAAAGCTGAGTTATATTGTTTCCTTCAATTCTGACATCTTGGCTCATTTTCTGTTTATTTATTCAGCTAATTATCTATCCATTCATCTATTCATTAATTATTTTATTTTTGCAAGCATTTATTATCCTTCTTCCTACACCCTTGCCATATATATATGCAAAACAAATTCCCATGTTGACAATGTCCAAAAAATGTCTTATTTTGCATTTTCAATCCATCATCTTTCTGGAAGGAGGAAGGTGGGCTTTTCCTTCTTTAATTTTCTGCATTTATCATTGCACTGGTCAAAGTTCTAAAATCTTTCAAAGTTATTTGTCGTAATATTTTGTCATTATATAAGTTGTTCTAATTCTGCTCGTTTAAGTCATTAGCTCATAAAACTCTTTCCAGTTTCTGTGTAGTTTGCATTTTTTAGGGAAATATAATGTTCTATTATATTTGTATATAATAAATTGTCTAGTCATTCCCCAATAAATGTTCTCTATTAGTTTCCAGCTTTTGACAACTACAAAAAATACTTGAATATGTATGTATGTATACATATATATATATATATAATAGATCCTTTTTCTTACTTCTTTGATCTTTTTAGGGTATAAGGCTCAGTAAAGGTATACTGGAGCAAAGGACATACATTGTTTAACAATTTGGGGATCACAGTTCTTAATTGCTTTTCAGAATAGTGGAACCAATTTCTGTAGCCCTTCAACATTAGCCTTTTTTTCTTTTGTTATTTTTACAAGTAAGATGGGTTTGAGATAAAACTTCAGAATTTATTTAATTTGCACTTCTCTAATTATTAGTTATTTGGAAGATTTTAACATGGTTGTTAACAGATTGGATTTCTTCCTTAAAATTTCCTATTAATAACTTTTGATCATTTATCTTTTGGGGAATGTTTTCTAGTCTAATACATTTGTATCAGTTACATATATATGTAAATATGTATTTTGATATACACACATGTTTATATGACATACACATATACACACATTTGAGAACATTATTCAAAAAACTTACTAAAACATTTTACCTAGTTAACTGTCTTCTAATTTTAAATATCTTAGGTTTGTGTGGGCAAAAAATCTTTTAATTTTCAATAATCTTAATTATTATTTTATCTTCATTGATCCTTACAATCTCATTTTATGGGCAAAACTTCTTTCCTTATCCAGAGAAGTAAAAAATAATTTCATCTTTGCTCCTCAAATTTGCTTATGATATCACCTTTTAGAATTAAGTGATGAATAACTTGATATTTTAAGGGGTATATACCATTTTGGATCAAACTTAAAAGTTACTTCATTTAATGACCTAATATGAAACCAAAGAAAACAAAACCCAGATTTCTTCATACCAACTATTATAATGATATAATAGCATAACTGAATAGTCTTTGACAGAAGATACTTAAATAAGCAAAGCATTATTACATATGAGTGGAAAACTATTACATATGTGTGTATAATATATGTGTAATGGAATAAAATAAAATAAATCATTTGTTGCTTTAGCACTTATATTTTTTATTACTGTTTCTTGTTACAAACTTTTTGGTCCTTTGTGATTTTTCCCCTGATTTTTACAAGTTTTTTTCTTTGTTTCTGGCATTTAATTAGCAAATTTAAGAGGCAAATCTTTGATCCACTAGTATATTTGTTACTTTATCATAGTTAGCATTCGGTGATATGCACCAAAGAATTTAGAAAGAGTCCTCACCCTTTTAAGCTGGATGATTTTCTCCATTTATTTAAAAAGGAGAAAAATAAACACCAGCAGAAGGTTCTTCATATTGTGAGCTTACCTTTGTATTTGATAATCCTTCCATATTACACTGGTGCTGTTGTAGGCTCATTACTGAAAATTTTAATAGCATTTAATTAAAAACCGGAAATGTATTTTGAATTCTATTACTCCAAAAAGCAGAAAAGAAAGGCTCATCCTTACCATTCACATTATGCTAGAAACTGTTAAACACTTAATCTTCTTGCATAGTGGTTCTATGCTTTTAAGAGGATTACATTATTAATTGTTTAATTATTCATTATGCTGCATTTCCCTGTTTGGTACAAAAGATTTTTTTTAAAAATTAATTTAATGTTTTATCCTTCTTAGCAGTCATTCTTTGTACTGGTCTCTGTCTTCTTATGATACGATGTCTCTGCAAAGAATCAGAAGGATGCTTGTTGTAACTAAGCCTGGAGAAGCAGCAAATAGATATCTTGCCAGAGCAATGAGTCAAGATGCTAAGAGGCTACTGAGTCTTGCTGTACTTCAGAGACTAGGCTTAGATTCTTGTCACTGGCAGAAGCATCATTAATCATAATTGCATAGTGACAGTGAGTTTTTTGACCTCATTGAAATAGTCAGATAGGTCAGTATTTTAAGTAGTTCCCTCTTCAGGTAAGGAAAAAGTATTGGGGAGAATTTTTTTTTGTTTGTGTATTCTTTTCCTTTCATCCTTTCATCTATTCAAGAACATGGGGCCCAATGTCAAGAATACCTAAATTCAAATATGGCCTCAGACATTCACTAATAATGTGATTCTGGGCAAATCACAAAACTTCTATTTGTTTGCGTTTTCTCAACTGTAAAATAAGGACAATAAAAGCACCTACCTGTACATAGTTATATGTTTGTGTGTGTTACACAAAATTCAAAATTTCAATCCATAGAATAAAACCAAGTTGTTCTTAGGTCACTTTTTGGTTGTGACCAACTCTTTATGATCCCATTTGGAGTTTTCTTGGCAATGATACTATAATTGTTCACCATTACCTTCTCCAACTCCTTTTACAGATGATGAACTGAAGCAAATAGAGTTAAGTGACTTGCCCAGGGTCACATAGTGTCTGAGACAAGATTTGAACTAAGGAAGATGAGCACTCTATCCCCTGACACATACCTAAATTACTATCATAAAATTTTCATTGTATCCCAATTTTTCATTTTGAAACTTATTTAGGTAAAAGAATTAGAAGCACTAATAAGCCTTTCATAAGATTTTAATTCAATTTGGTGGTATTCTTTCAAAAAATGGAATTAGATGAGATGTTGATATGTTCAAATCAGTATTCAAACTGAATAGCTTTTTTCCCAATGAAATTCTTAGTTTAATTCATCAATCTGTTTCACCTTCCCCTTCCTATCCTGGTAAGTCTATTTTTGCTAAATAACCTTGGTTCTACTCTAGTTTATGAAAATTGCATTTAGTATCCACATCATCCACCTATAATGAAGCATTATTACTCTGTCGTGGACTGTTTTCTTTAGAGGAGTTGTAGCATCTGTAATGACATGTCCTTCAGTCTGAATGAAAGAATGTGCAATCCATTTGGGGCTTGTCATACCAGTGCCACTCTGTTGAAAGCATCTGTTCATATTATGTCTTTTGCCTTTCTCTTTTCCTCCTCCTAAATCACATCATTTTTCAAGGACCCATGAATTGAGCTGACCATTATCTTCAAAGGGAGCATTCCAGGTAAAATCTGAACAATTAAGTCTAATAATCTCTTCCTCTTTCTTCATTTATGAGAGCTATTAGCTTTGTCCACATCAAATTGTAGAAATGTTTTTTGTTAGATCTTGCCTACAACTTAGGCAAGGTCATGATGGAAGGAATTCTCCATTTTTAAGCTCTGGAAAATTATAGACCGTGATAATATATTTTGCAAAAAGCTTCAAAGAGCCCCATTATCAAATACCATAATTTAGGGCTTCAGTTGATGCAAATGACTTAAAGGAATGGATATAAACAAATGCTACCTTGGAAAGCAAGACAGGACAATATAAGTTGATAATAGAGGTGAATCTTTCTTGTCTTTTTTTTTTCTATTAGAAATTCACTGATACATGACTATTATCTGATGAATTGTACTTTTAAGACTGATGAATTCTGAATTATTTCTCAAGTGCATCAGTTATATTTAATTGTATTTTAATGATCACTGGGGATTATTATCTTATAGCTCCTTCATCCTAGGTGTCAGACATTCTAAGCTACTTGTTGAGTCAAGGACCATTAACCAGGAGTGACTCAGTTTCTTTATCTCTAAAATAGAAGAGCTTGTACCAACAACCAATCTCAAAGATGATTTTTAGATGAATCAGCTAATTATGATGTTAATATAAGGTGGATGGGAGCTTTTAATCAGTAAGTTACTCTAAAATGGCAATATTTCCATATTTATAACTTATTAAGTTATAATTTGATGAGGACTTCAATTTCAGACATTACCAGAAAGGATTTCTTTTAAGGTAGTTTCGCTAAAGATAACCCCAAAACATGGCATATTATAGTGAGGTTTCCAGATTTTCTTACTAGGCAAATGCATTGTTCTTTTCTTATGAAATATTTTTAAAAAGCTTATTTCAATGTTTAAGAAAATAAACTTGTTTATTTATATCTTCTGAGACTATGTAACCTCATAATCAGAAATTTGGCCATTAGATAATCAGTTAACAACCCATCACCCAACAAATAGTTATTACATGTTTGGCTTGTACCAGGCAATATGCTAGGTAATCAGGATAAAAAGGCAAAAATTGAAAAGTACTTGGTCTCAAGAGGCTTATATCAATGAAGGGAAACAATATCTTCACATATAAATAGATTAAAAATAAACCAAAAGTAATGAGACATCCTTGGGGACAAAGAAAGGATTCATGTTAGAGGTGGTGCTTGAGTTGAGAGATTCTAAGAAATAGATTCTAAAAAGTACATTCCAGGAATGGGAGGTGTCTTATACAAAAGCAGAGAGATGGGAGATGGCATAAGGGATTGCATGAAATGCAGTTTGGCTAGATCATAGATTGTGTGAAAGGAAGTATTGTACAAATAATCTAGAAGTGTAGGCTTAAATCTGATAGTAAATAACCAATTGGGAAGCTATTGCAATAGTCCATGTGAGAGGTTATTTGGGCTGAATAAAGGGTAATGGTTATATGATTGGAGAGGAAGAGATTGATACAAGAGATGTCATGCAAGTAGAACTGATACAACTTGGTAATAAATGAATAAGAGACTATTAGGAAAAGAGAGTTGAAGATGACTCCAAGGTTATGAGCCTGGGAAACAGAAAAGATTTTGTAATGCCCTTAACAGAAATAAGGAAAGTCGGAAAATGGTTGAGTATTGGTGGAAAGATAATGGCATTTGTTTTAAATGTATTCAGTTTGAGATGCTTATGAGAAATCAGAAATGTCTGATTTGTGGACATCATCTACCGTGCTGCTATATTGAAAAGGGCACTACAGCGTGAATAACAATAAACTCAGGAGAGGACAATAGCAACTCATTAAATTATCCTATAAGGTAGGGAAGGTGCTATGATATATTATGGTAGAAGTAAATCATGGATCCTTAAAATAAGCAAATGAATAAGTAAATAATGGAATAAATCTATTTTCCTCCTTCCTTAGGCCTATTTGAGGAGTATAAATGAACCACAACATTTATTTTTATATGAATGAATTTTATTGGGAGCGATACAACAGATTGTGACTGAGATAGCAAATGAACTCAGTAGAGAGGAGGGGAAATGAAGAAGTACAAGAAAAAATAGTTAGGAAGAAAAAAAACAGGAAATATATGCTCTGACCCTTAAGTTCTTTTGTCTATAACAGCATATCTAGTGGGACTGGCTTGATTATTCTTTAGCTTCCTGTTTCTGTATGAGGCAAAGACTTGTGTTTGTGCAAACTAAAGGAGCACGTTCCAAACCACTGTTTCCTTTTCCTTCCTTTATTTTTCTTTAAAGATTATTCTGTGCCAGCAGGATATCACTTCAAAAGTGTGTCTTCTCTATAACACTGTATCCCTTTCTCCCTAAACAATTAGTGTATGGGCTAGGTTGATGGGCAGTTTAATTATCACTCTTAAAAAAAATCATGATATTTTGTGTTGCTCATAAATTGTAAATTCCATGCTAATGAAAGGGTACTTTTAGATTTCAAGACAAACACACACACACACACACACACACACACACACACACACACATGCACGCACGCACACGTTTTTCCTAGCAAAGCTTTCTTATATTTTAAAATGATAACTTTTGAGGTTTACAAAAGTAATGGATAAAAGATAAGTATTTTTCCCATTGTATTTCAACATCAAAGAAATCTCCCAAGTTAGATTCATTTTTAGTGCCGTGAGTCATCTCTCTCAAAAGGAAGGCCCTCTCAACCCTTGTACTGCTTAGGATAGAGCAGGAGTGATGATAATCTTTTTTTTTTTTTAGCATTCTGAAAATCAGATAGCTCTCAAAGAACCAAAATCATTATGAAACAATTGGATAAGATTTCAGCCTCTCTTCATAGTATGCATGAGATTAATGAATATAGTTTTATGGACAAAACTTTGCTTTTTAATATAGGCAATTTGAGAATTATTATACCTGTGTTTCTCTCCACTCACAATTCTAGGTATCGACCTTTGGCTGTTTAAAATGTCTCAAAGAATCATTCTTCTATAAAAATTGATGCAGAGATAAAGCCAGATGATTTTGAAAAGAAAAAAATCCTCTTCCAGAGAACAGGTGAAATATTAAAAAGTAATCAAACATTGCTATTTTAAACTTTTGTCTTGGGATTGTGATATGCCCATGAATAGGTTTTTTTTTTAACTTTGTTTTTTACTTTCAGGCTGAAGTTAATTGCTTTCATGGGATGGAGATAGGTATGGCCCATAATGAATTTGTCTCTGTTCTGAAATAACATTGGCTGAGGTAGATGTGCTTTGGTACTTTAGTTAAACATAATAATTTAGTTGTTAAAATGGATGGAAATCCCAGATTGACCACACCGTAGTTCATTTTTCTGGTTGTTTAAGCCCAATTTAGGCCTCATGCAACGTGGAAGTCCTGGACTTTGTATAAAATAGACTCAGGGAAGGATGAAAAGACAGATTTAGATGTGAGCACCCAACATCATCAGCCTTTTCTGATTAGGTAGACACATCCTACCTTTCACCTCTTGTAAGTTTCTGAAGCTACACACTTCAGCTAAAAAAAAAGTGTGATAGAAGAAGCTGGAGTAGGCTTTTAAGTGATTTGGAAAAGAATCCTTCCAAAGCAATTGGTAATTTCCCTCTGAAATTTTCTTCTCACTCCTTTCTCTCAAAAGACACAGAGTAGTTACAAACCCTCAAAAATACTTAGCTAACTAAGCCAAAAAATGTATTGACATTAATAACTGATGGCATAAAATGAAATATTAAAAAAAAGAAAGAAGCAACAACTTTGAGATTCCTCCTAAGATTCAGAATAGCTGTCCATTCGTGGTGCTGTATTTTTAGGAATGTGGTATTTAGTATGCAAAATGATAGGTCTCTGGGACTGGTGAGAAGGCAAAGTGAAACACGATTTAAAACAGTGGGGAAAAAATGGCTTCTTCTAAGTATGGCTCCTATATAATGTAATGTTGACTAACTGGTGACAATTGACTATTCCAAAATGTCTAGTTCAGACTTTCATATCTATATTTTAGTTTGACAGTACCCTTGGTTCAAAGTGAGCTTTATTTACTGAACAGTCATAAGGAGCCATGTTTATTGCCTCAGCAGGTGGCTGTACTTGTAGGGTAATGCTAAAAAGGCAAAGTGAAAGAAAAAAGAAAGCTAGTTCATATTATTAGAGATCCTCTTTGACTTCAACAGATGTATGCTGAAGAGAAAAAATGGGGGGAGCACACACTTCAGTTCTTATCAATCTTTAAATACTTTTGCTTTAAAGATGTCAACTTAAGTTCTTTAGTTTCTCCCAATATAAAGTAATGTTATAAGCAATTTCTTCTGGGAAAAAAATGTGACGAATCTTGCTATGAAAGACATTGTACGTCTCTGGGAATGCTGCATTTTTTTCCGCTTTTTCTTTCTAGTTTCTATTGCTCTCACTGTGAACAGAGAAAGATTTGTATATTAGAAGTGACTAGAGTAATGCAATGTTGTTGCTATTTTTTATTTAGTTTTAGAGTGAATACTTCTTTCAGAGGCTCTAGAGGAATACCTTATGTTAACACGTTTGTAGACCAGTGGGTAAATCCCCAGAAGGTCAGAATTCTTTCTGTTATGTAGGCTTCTAAAAACAGGGTGAGTCAGAGGTTCTGTAGTCATATTTATTACCATACAGTCCTTTCCAAAATATTATTGTGTTTAAAGTTCATATTTTCTGACATAGTTTGGCCAGTTTGCAGCTTGGGAATACCTTTCAGTGAGAATGGTTCTAATGGGTATGCGGCTGTCTTAGCACATATGACATTAATATTGTCTACATTGTCCTAATTAATGTTAGCTATTGTCTGCTACAGAAAATATGGCTTGTGGCACTTTGACCTAACTTTAATATCTTGCCAAAGATCTCTCCAGTTCAGTCTATAATTTATTTCAACCACAAAGATTGTATGGCTTTTATTGCCATTGTGGTTACCATGTAACTCACTTTCTAACCTAACTTTTGCATCATGACCGTAAATGAATGAAAAGAGAATAAGGAAACCGAGGAACATTTCTCTTCTTTTTCACTTTTTCCTTTTTCCCTAATCCCTGTACATTAAATATTGAGTGTTTCTGGATGCTCATCATTACAGGGTCATTTTATATATCCACAGAAGAAACTGTTTTTGAACTTTCATTCTTTAGTAGTCTGATAGAAGACTTATACTTAAATAACTTTGTAGTTATAAGTTTATTGCCAGACTTGGTAGGGTTTTTCATGAGAAGATTCCAACATTCTTTAAGAAGAACTCATTAAAATACATATCACATCTTATGCCAAGTGGTGATTAGCATCCTCCTCCTTTAATTGATGGAAAGACCAAGGAATAAAAAAAGGAATTTCTTCAAGGAAATACAGTGAATTAGTAATGAAAAAAAGGCCAGAGTGCCTGATTCTTAAAGAGTAGCCTATTGCATGTTTTCTATGATGGTCATTTCCT
This sequence comes from Gracilinanus agilis, assembly GCF_016433145.1. Classification (NCBI taxonomy): domain Eukaryota; kingdom Metazoa; phylum Chordata; class Mammalia; order Didelphimorphia; family Didelphidae; genus Gracilinanus; species Gracilinanus agilis. Next base: position 579,732,724 of record NC_058132.1, read on the forward strand.
AAACATGAATATTTTTTAAAGATCATATATATTTTAGTTGCTACAGTAGACAGAAAGAAAACCAATTTTTGATGTTTTGGTCATTATAGAACTGATTATATGTCAGTGACTGATAAAACTGCATATACCCTGCTTCTTCCCCTCCAACTTTCTAAATTCCCACTCTACCCTGGTGGGACTAGCAACTATTTAGATGTAAAATATGGCCAGGAGCATTTGAGAACAATAAAATTATAATACTTCACCTAGCATATAATTTTCATAAAACTTAGAACCATCTGTTTTGATTTTCATTCTACATATTATCACACTATTAACATTTTGGGATATCAGGTTCTCTGCCAAAATTTTAGCAAAATCATTGTCACTTATGATCACTATATTTGACAAGACAGAAATGATGATTCAGATAGAGAATCATGGAATGTTAAAAGCAAAATGGAGCATTGAGATTATTTAGTTTAACTTCCTCTGTTTAACAAGAAGAGGACTAATCTAGAGAGAGTGACTTGCCAATGCCACACAGATGGTTGAGAGAGAATGAGTATTTCGCTATTCTGGAGGGCTCAATTTGGAATTGAGAAGACCTGAATTCCAATGTCCCCTTAACACTTAATATTTGTATGATTCTGGGTAAATTGTTTAATTTCTCTCAGCCTCATTTTCCTTATCCATAAAATGAGAGTACCAATAGGACCTACCTCACAGGACTCTTATGAGAATTAAATAAAATATGTATATAAAGCATTTTCCAAATAAAAATATATATTTATATAATATCATATATATGTTATATAAAATGCTATATAAACATGAGCCTTTATTACTATTACCATTTAGTGTCCTTGCATTAGAGCCATATCCTAAGTCATGTCCACATTCTAAGTCATGTCCACTTCCATTCTCAAGTCATGCTTGCTTGGAGAGTAGAGGCTGGTCTTCTTCCTAGGAAAGGTCTTACGGGAAGTTCAGCTGTGGAAAAGGTAGTCAGTGAAGTTCTCACAATTCTAGCAAATGCAATGGGGATAAATAATAAGGGAAGACTTTTCATTTTACAAGTATCAGCATTAGCTTTTGGCTACAAAGTATGATGTGAATAGGACTGAAAGCCAAGAGCACAAGATAATTGCATAAGTGTCAATATGGAATAAGCCATATTGATCATCAAGTCAATCCCTGGCATTCATGAAGAAAGTGAGACCCAGAGAAGTTCAATGACTTACCAGATTCTGAGTCATGTGTACCTAGAGGTGTGAATACAACTTATGAAGCTAATTGATTTTCAAGGAAATAAACTTTTCCAAAATATCAAAGACATGATTTTACTTAGAAGAGCAATTGAAGGGAGAATACTTGGATCACAAAATGTCAGAAGATATTTATTAATAATTATATTGACATGTAAAAATTTTTTTAAAAGAACAATGGAAACCAAAAAAAATTCTACTTAAAAAATCCTTAAAAGCAGCAGCAACATTGCATAATGGATAGAGATCCTCAGAATGAAGAAGACGGGTTTAAATTCAACCTCTGATACATTTTATCTATAAGACCTTGGACAAGTCATCTAACCTCTTGACAAATATGTCATGATCTCAGTTTCAAAAACTTTGTAACTGCTGTGAAGCCAACAGTCTAATGTTGGATCATAGTTTTAGAGGAAGAAGGGACCTTAGTGGTGTTCTAATCCAATTTCTTTATTTCACAGATGAGAAAATTGGAGCCCCAAGCAAGAGCTGATGTAATTGTTGCAGGTCACATAGCTAGAAACTGGCAGAGTAAGAGATTAAATCTAGATCTTTGGATTTCAAATTGAGCAATTTGTACCATGCTATTTTTCCTGCCAAGGTGCTTTAGAACCTAGCTCTTGAAGCTCTAGGCTTATATGCTAACAGCTACTGGTTGAGTATGTTTTCTTATCCATAGAATATACTTCTTTCCCCTCAAGCAAATCCTTTTCAGACTTGAAACTTATCATTTTTAAGTTCTTGTTTGTGTCCAAAAAGTACCACAAACTCTAACATACTTCAATGGCAATGGCTGAAACTTCATTGTAGTTCGATATTTAGCTATCTGTTAATACTGGAAACCAGGCGAGTAGATAGAACATTGTTTTCTGTGAGAATGAGGCATACAAAATGGGCGGATACTTGGTGCCTCAAAGGCTCTCTGGGGGAAAATAGGTGGATCGAGTAAGTTTTATTAAATGTTAGCATCATAAACCTCTATCTATTTCATATACAGTTTGTTGGTAGCCATGTCAGTTGGGTATTAAGTCATAATCCAACCCTAGCTGTAGGGAATAAAAATGTATAGAGTACAGTATTTTAGAAATCAAAAATTGCATCTTCCTCTAGAGATTTTCAGCCATGACAAATCTGAGAATCGTTCTTAGTCATCCACTTCTGCTAACTCAGTGATTATGGGTCTACCTTGGGAAAACATGAAGCTGCTTGGGAAAAAGGAAATAAAATAGCAGATGGCTACTATTGTAGGAACATTGCAAGTACAAATAAGGAACCCTCAGAACTATTCACACTTGCCTTTAACTTAGGAAACTCTTAGGGGGAAAAATGGTGATACTCTTGTGGTTGGACAATTATTCTTGTAGTATACAAAACTATAGCATCAGAAAAAAATTTTAAAGGTCACTTTTTAAAATAATTATAGATCACCAGTAATCAATTGGCAATGGGACATCAAAAAATGTAAATGACACAATCAGGAGTTAAAGTAATATAGGGAAATTCAGACTTTTTACTTTGTGGCTTTAAAAAAACTAGTTGGAAAAAATTCAATTATGATATCAGAGACAGAGTTCAGGGAGATTTCAGATGACATCTTGTCCATCCAATTGTTTGTTATGATCTACACAAAATAATTGATCAATCCATTTTTTCACTTTAAGTTCTAAGTTGTCTTCCAAAATAACTTTATATACTCTCTATATTTTCTTTTTCCAATTTATAAAAAGGGATAATAAAAGCAGTTTTCTAAATATGCTCAATAATCTTAATGTGCTTTATTGATGTAAGTTTCCAAGTTAGTAAGGTTTCTGATATAATTTTCTGAAGAACTGAATTCTAGTCCTAATTCTGTGTTGTGACCTAATCAAGTCATTTACTTCTTGGATACTCAATTTCTTCATCATTAAAATAAGAGTTTAAAGATAATTTCCAATGTCTTGTCTAGCTTCACATGCTATAATTCTGGGCTTGGGAATTAGTTTTTCTTGCTGGAAAATAATTTTCATCAGTTTTTCTAATATTTGGTTTAAGTCATAAGGCTATTTTCTTTTTTATACATGGTGTCTCAGAAGCCAGAGTGGTTTTCAAACTACACTAGCACTGTAAAGAGAGTTTTTATTTTCCCTGATGTGTCTAGTTGGATAGAGTAGTCATATGGTCAGGCCAATCTCACGGGGACACTTATTTAACTGTACTTCTTCCAAACCTGAATTTTAAGTCCGAATTGAGATGAGACTAATTTTTGCCCAAGCTGACTTCATTACCTGAAGTTCATCCCTCATAGTATCTATATTTACCTCCTCAATCAAGTAAAAATGAAAAACCAATCATAATGAGAATAAAAGTTTCATTTCATTGATTGTACATCAGTGAACCTTTTGAAACAGGTGATGAGGCTGAATAAATCCTATGAGAATTCCCAATGATGATTTAGTCTTATAGTGCTATTCTGAGACATCAGTATAGGTGAGCTTTGGGTTGGGGGCGTTGTTCACTCTTAGGTAAATAATAGTAATCAAGCTTAATAGAAAGGAATGTTGCTTTTCTCCCCTGGGAAAACTCAGGTACATATCTGGCACTTATTTATAAGTCTAATGTAAGAAATCAGTCTCTAATTCCATAATCTGAAGGCTCACCTCAGTGTCTATGAGTTTGTTTTTACATAATGTTTTGTCAAGTGAGATGTATCAAGAAAACATTTCCTGTATAGGTTATTCAGATGAGATAGACCCAGAAGTGTGGTTTGCTGTCTTTAGTAATGTACAGACTTGGGTTGTGAAACTGGCATGCCTTTTTATAAATCTTAAAAATACTGAAAAATAGAACTTGCAGTTTTTAAAGTGGTAGGAGAATTGCCTCAGCTATGATAACCCGATCTGACATGACATAATATCTAGGTTTGCAAATAGTATTTTGTAAAGCACTTCAATCTCTTTGGGCCATGGGCTTCTTCCTATAGTTTGTGTGTTTAGTTTGCAAATAATGATTCCTACCAGAAACAATAAATTGTGTTCTATAAATTTTCACTAATGTTGCTTCAGATCCCATAGGACTTTCAGGACATCAGTATAAAAGCTTCTATAGTGAAGCATGCTCCCTCGATGAGAAATCTAAAAGTGGCATTTTCAAGTAAAACAAATGGGTCAGTTTCAGCAGCATGGGAAATAAGTCATAGTCTAAGTGATTTGGTCCTTTCTTCAATATGTACATTTTAAATGGTTTGGTATGAGCAGTCACTTTTCTGATTTAAAAGACTAGTGAAATATTGTATGATCCCTGAAAGTCTTCAAACCTATATTCTGATTGCAAAAATATGCCAGTATCAAATTTATTGACCATCTGTCAGTCTTCACTCACTACTAGCTAGCTGTCATTGTTTATTATTTGATGCTCTTGTATAATGAGTCACTGCAGGGAGCAGCCCATAGCTCCATCTCAGTGATTAACGAGGTCATTGTCTATCTGCAACCATCATCCCCCTGTCCCAGCAAGCTGCATTCCCTCACTCAGAGGAAGACTCCCACATATCTTCACTTGTATGCTTTCATAAGTCTTTTGGTTTGTAATGAATTCAACTAAGCACAATCAAACTGCTGACATTTCATGAAACAAATCATAAATCTTCAGGAGGACAAATTAAGGAATGCATTCCATAAAGCTGGATTTCAAACTGATCTATCTACTGTATCTACCTACCTACCTACCTACCTACTTACCTACCTACCTACCTACCTACCTATCTCTTTCTTTCTCTCTCTCTCTCTCTCTCTGTCTGCTTGTCTGTCTATTTGTCTTTCTTCCATTCCTTCCATTCCTCCCTCCTTTTCTTCCTTCTTTTCTTTTTCTTTCTTTCTTTCTTTCTTTCTTTCTTTCTTTCTTTCTTTCTTTCTTTCTTCCTTCCTTCCTTCCTTCCTTCCTTCCTTCCTTCCTTCCTGCCTCCCCCCTCTCTTCATTTCTATAGTTGGAACCTGAAGACCCAGCTTGAGTCTTGACATAGCCACTCATTGATTCTGAGACAATGGACAAATTTCAGAATTAATTTTCTAATTTTTATAGTGAGTTAGTGATACTTGTACTATCTGTCATACATGTTAATTGTGATGAAAATACTTTTAAGATTGTAAAGCAATTCGTAAAGAGGATAGAGACTACATTTCTAGACCAGTTCCAATTGGGTTACAATCACCTCCTTCATTCAATTAATTCCAATGGCTCCTCATTACCTCCAGGAAAATTATAAAATGTTGTTTTCATTTTAAAGTGCTTTCAAAGCCATTCCCTTTACAACATGGTCACCTCCTAATTTCCTTTCTTTCTTTTTAAAAATTCCTTTCCTTCCCTCTTATATTCAGTTCTGTGTGTTGCTTCCAAGAAAGAAGAGCAGTAAGCTGTAGGCAACAGGGATTAATGACTTGTAAACAGGGTCACATAGATATGAAGTGTCTGAGACCAGATTTGAACCCAGGTCCTTCCCTCTCTAGGCTTGCCTTTCAATCCAATAAGTCTCCAAACTGTCTCTCGCCCCTAATTTTCTAGTGTTTTAATACCTTACCCACACCCTGTACTCTTGTCATACTGACCTCCTTTCTGTTCCTTGCACAAGACACTCTATATCCTGACTAGAGGCATTTTCAATGACTCATTCACAAAATAATCTGCCTTTTCATCTCCACCTCCTACATTCCTTGGCTTCCTTAAAATCTCAACTCATATCCTACCTTTTTCCTCATTCTTAATGCTACTGCCTTCCCTCTGCTGATCATTGCATATAGTTGTTTGCATTTGGTCAGTGTCCTTTGAATAGTGAGCTATTTGAGAGCAGAAATAATTTTTATTTTTTGTATCTGCAGCATTTAGCACAGTGCCTTCCATATGGCAGGTAAATACTAAATGTTTGTTGACTTGAGGAAACTCTATCAGCACAAGTCAGCACTTCCTTTGCAGTTTATAATATTAGAGAGTCATCAAGAATGTTCAGAGGTTAAGTGTCCAGGGTAACCCAGCTAGTCCGTGTTAGAGGTAAGATTTGCCCCTAAGTTTTGCATGGAAAGCCCAGCTCTCCATTCACTAAGTCACGCTGCTTCTTCATAAATGTCAGTTTTGACACATCAAAGAACATTTTCAAGTGACTTTTAAAAATTATTTGTTACTTTATATGCTTTAAAATTATAAATTTAATTTATTTTAAATTAGGCTATAACTGAGACTTTCCATTCATTCTGATGATTTTTATCAAAGAACTTAAAGATAAAAAGAGACATGGAGGTGTGATTAATGTCTCTGGGGCTTAGTTTCCTCATCTGTAAAATGAGAAATATTGAACTAGATGGCTTCTTAAGTTCTTTTTTTTAATCTTTCATTTTTCTCTTAAGTTCTAAAGCCTGATTTTCAGATCTAAATTTATGATCAAGTTAGATAGTATATAGAAAGAACTTACCAAGTTTTAAAGTGCTGTATCATCATCATCTTCAATTATTCCTAGACCAGAGAAAAACATAAGAAAATACACTGCAGCTACACTCAGAAACACTGATTTGGCTCCTTGGAGGACAGCTTGTATATCAGTGTAGGTCCTTTAGGGTACCAGATGGTTCTGAGAATTGTAGAAGTTGAGGAGATTGCAGAGCATCACAGTTTGGTCATCCTGAACCTTTCTCAGTTCCTGGCTCAAGGAGGTCTCAAATGGACAGTCCTGAAGTGATCACATGAGGGGGTTACTGTCAGCCTCATAGAAGAATCTCTGAATCAGGTAAGGGAGTATTTAGGTAGGAGTAACACAAAATTTTGATATTTCCAAGGGAAAGTCTGGGTGAGAACATGGCACTTAAAAAAGTCGAGTAAAGCTCCCAATATTTAACCTGATCCATATAAACTTAGCCCTTTAAGCCCTAGCCCTAGAGTTACATTAATATTATATCTTAAACTTAGTTTTAATAAAATGAATTAAGTTAAAGAAAGGGAAGCTAGGTGGCACATGGATAGACTGCCTGGCCTGAAATCAGGAATAATTATCTTCCCAAGTCAAGACCTGTTCTCAGATACTAACTCTGTCAACCTGGTCAAGTCACTTCTACCTGCTTTCCTCAGTTTCTTCATCCATAGAAATGAGCTGGAGAAGGAAATGACAAACTTTTCCATTATCTTTTTGCTAAGACATTCCCAATGTGGTCACAAAGAGTTAGACACAACTGAAATAACTGAACTACAATAAAAAGTTAAAGAAAGATATTTTGGGATAGACTATTCAAAAATTAAAAATATGATTTAAAGAAAATCCACAGTATAAGGTAGTTCATTGTGTAAAAGTTTATCTTAAAGAAAAATCTCCCCAAGTTTTGCTAGTTGGAGTTTCCTCTGCCAAAGCTCCTAATGCCTAATGGCAAATCTTCTTGAGAATTATAAAGCTTTTTTTATAGCTTTCTTCTGTTCTTCATAGTGAACGTAGTCAATGAGGTTTCTTTCAGAAGTAGTATGATTAAAAACAGCATTGTAGTATATCTTAATAAACAAAATCTATTTCTCCATTATTACTTTTCATGTGTATGTGAACAATGGATCTTTATGATTTTCTTTGTCTCATACAGATTTCTAATCTTCAGTTCCATTTTAGAAAGGCTGTCATTATTTGTCAGAATTCCATATTCTTTTTTCTGATGTTTTAATATAGTCATTTTTCCACTAGATATTCTAAAAATATGTTTCTAGCAGATGTTGACTAGTTGATGATAACTCAACGTGTAAGAAGCTGCATACAACAGATAAAAACATTTTACTCAGATGCATAAATCTGTGGATTTCTTCACATAATTATTGAGGAAAACTTGTCTAGTGCTAAGGTTTATTCTTATGGCTATATCTTCACAAGGCTACCTAATAGGCTTTTAATTTCGATCAATGTCAACAAATGACTATAATTCCTTAGACATACATATGATTTAATAAAGAGATGGATGGATGTATAGATGTCTTTTTTGTATAGACAAGCAATGTATGGAAACAATTCAATGTTTTGGATGCATCCCAGTCTCCAAATTAAGTCACACCTACTTATTAGAACCTGGTTATATCAAACACAACTTTTCAAAAGATAATACATTTTAGTCTGGAAGGGATTTAGAGATCATCTATTCTCTTTCTTTTATATACTTAACCTCCTTGGGACTCAGTTTCCTCATTGTAAAATGAGTGGGTTGTACTGGGTGACCTCTAATGTGTCTCAACTCTAGATCCATGATCACATACTACGATGTGCAAAAACTGAGACCCATATAGATCTGGGGACTTGTACAAAATTACTTGGGTGAATAGCAGAGGCAAGATTAAGTCTTTTCACTCAAAATCCAGCATTTTTTTCTGCTAATGCCTTTGTTGATTATCTACAACTTTTATTCTGTCTGTATGTGTATATATATACACACATATATAAACATGTATATACACACACATATATAGTTTGTACATATTTGTTTTAATGTTATTTACCCCATTAAATGTGAACTACTTGAACAATGGAAACTGGTTTTTCTTTCCTTGAATCGTTAAACTTAGCACCGTCTCCAGAACATAGTAGGTGATTAATTAATAAGGATTATTGTCTTGACTTGGTCACACCTGAGACCACTTGTGTATCTGTGCCCAATATAAGAAACAATTGATTACAGTTTCAATGTTTGACAAGTTAGTCGGTTCAAGTTTCTTCACTGAAAAGCTGTCCAAGTAAACATTCTTTATCATTGGTGTTCAGGAATTGTGGTTGGTCATTGGATTGATCAGAGTTCTTAAATATTTCAAAATTGTCTTTCCAAAGCTATTATCATTATATAAATTATTTTCCTGTTACTACTTACTTCACTATACATCAGCTTATATATACTTCTTCTCAGGTTTATTTGAAATTCTCATGTTATAATTTTTTTATAAAATTTTTGGTTACTTTTATCTACCATATTTTGTTTAGGAGTTCAACAGTATCAATTTCCTTAGATTCCAGTTATTTCTTTTTTGCTACCACAAAAAAGGTGCTATAAAATTTTTTGCACATATGTGTCATTTCTCCCTTTAAAAATGGCTTTGGGGTACACTTTTGCACAACAATAATGTGAATTTTTATTTTGCTTTGCTTCACATATTTGTTATGAGGATTTTGTTTTGTTTTCCCTCAAGCAGAGAGTGATTTGGGAAAGGAAGGAACAAATGCTTGTTAATTGAAAAGAAAAAAGAAGAAATAATTAAAAAAAGAAAAATCATCTAAGTTACTGAATATTTTCCCCAAACACCCAAAATTTAGTATTCCCTCTGACTCAAGTTACTTGGTTAATTGCAGGTCTTGGACCTTGTGCATGATCAGAGGTTCCTGGCAATTTGCAATAGAGGTATTCAGAATATGTAGGAGAACAAACAAGAAAAGCCTTGGTCTGATTATATCATCCTTGTTAGTATAGTTGAAGTTATTTGGGTAGGACTGACAAATTTACTCAATTTGGTCTACTTTAAAATTGCACAATCCATTATGGGAGTTATAAAAAGCAACTTAAAATTCCATGCATTTAAAAGATTTTATTGTACTTATATTCTTTTTCTCTTATCTTCAATTTCTCCTTATCCTTTAGCTCCTTCTCCATTGCCTACAAAATTGCCTAGTTCTCTCCCACCTTTAGAAAATCTTTGATTTAACCCTGTTTTTCATCATCATCATCATCATCATCATCATCATCATCATCTAAGTCCTCCCAGAAAGTGGAAGGAGAAGAAAGCCCAGGATAGAGTCTTGGGGAATATGTAAAGTTTGGGAACATGATATCCATGAAAAGCCAACAAAGAATACTAAGAAGGAGTAGTTAGATAGCAAGGAAGAGAAGAATATCCATGAGGAGAATGTTCATCAGTGAAAAATGAAGATCGTAGCTAGAGGATGAGGATAGGGAAAGATTGTTAGTTTTGCTTCTAAGGTAGAGTAGAATGAGGATTGGGAAAAGACAATTGGATTTTTTAAAACAGATCATCTATAATTTTGGGGAGAGTAGTTTTAGGGGAATGATATGGTAGAAAGCCAGGTTATAAGTGATTAATAATAAAATGAAAGGAGAAAAAGTGGAGGCAAAGGAGAGAAGAGATAAGATTATAGCTAGTGAGGATTTAGGATGAAAGGAAATCTGTTTCCAGTGGAACAGGAACTCCATGGGGCATAGTAGAAGGACTGGATGGAGTGAGATTGAAACTTTGGTTTGAGAGGGTTGAGGGAGGTTGGAAATAAGGAATTGAAAGGTGGAAATTAAGGAATGGGGTTTGGATGAAGACATACAGGAGCTCAGAATCACTGAGATGTGAAGGACATTATTGGGTGTGAGAATGTGCAAGAAGAGAGTGCCATTCCCTTTCACAAAGGATGCTCGAGATTGGACCAGAAATCAGTGTAGTGTGAGATGTGAAGCATATGATCAGATGATTCAATGGGAAGCTCTGTTTTATTACTTCTCTTTCTTCTGAAGGTTGGATATTAGACAGGAAATGGCACAGAAGAGATGGAAGCCAGACCTGTCTGGCGGGAGAAAAAAATCCTGTTCTCCACCAATTTTCTTTTCCTCTTTTCCCTCCAGAGATAGGAGCTGCCAGGAAATAGAAGGCCTAAAGTCAAAGGGAAGTTCCATCCTTTACCTGAGGTCTTTTTATTATCATTTCCTACTTCCCCTTTTCTCCCTGTTCCTACTCCTTGTTTGTTAATCACTCCCTCTTTATGAAGTAACTTTATAATACTTTGATTTTTGTCTTGATCTGTGATTTCATCAGACTGTGGTAGTGAAGGTGAACCTTTTAGAGATGGAGAGCTTGGCCTCGCTTCCCCCCATTTCCCCCAAATGGAGTGCATTGAGACCACATGCTGTGCCCTGCTACTCCTTACTCCCCACAGGGGAGGGAGAAAGTGTTCTCATTGGGCTGTTGGGCAGAGGGGTGGATGATGTGAAAAATGTCATCAGGCATGTTGGAGAGGGGGAAGGGAACAGCCTCACCCAAGACCCTCTACCTTTCTAGTAATTAACTGGGGGGTTGGAGGGGAGGAAGGCACCACTGAGTACCCACAGAAAGTGCTCTGCATGCCATCTTTGGCACTCAATGCCATAGGTTTGCCATCACTGATCTAAGGAATAGTTAGTGAGGATTCTCCTTCCACCAATGTAAATGGTAATTTTTTTGGAAAGATAAAGCATTTATTAAGAACTTAATTTGTTCTGAAGGCCCTATACTAAGAGCTAGAGAGACAAATGCAAAACTCAACAGTTCCTATCCTCAAGGACATTATATCCTACAATGCTTTTTCATTCATTTATTCTGCAGTTTTAGGTCTTAAGAGGTTCCTGGGTATTCAAGAGGTTAAGTGTCTTGAACTTCCCGACTTCTATGCTGATTCACTTTCTACTATGCCACTCTACCTAGAATTCCCATTCTTCTTCATTTCCACTGATTGGAATAATGCATAGAGATCTGGTTTTGAAGCTGGGAAAATTTAAGTTTAGACCTCTCTCTGACACATATTACTTTTTTAAATGTTCCTTCCTGTACCTTCTCTTTCTTTACTCAATGAATTCAATACTTATTTTTTCCTCTATTTTCCATCCTGTTCAACTGCTATTCCATTCTACTCCATCCCATCTTCTTCAATGAGTTGCCTTCTCTGTTATGCCCATTCTTTCATTTATTTTCAATCACTCTCTTTCCCTGACTCCTTTCCTACTCTCTATAAACATGCCATATAAACATGTCTCCCCTAACTTGAAAAAATACCCTTGCTTGATTCTTCTATCCCTGCTAACTATAATCTTATTTTCTTTTCTATCCTTTGTAACTAAACTCTTTGAAAAGGCCATCTAAAATTTCTCTTCTCTTACTTTCTTCTTAACTCCTTACAATCTGGTTTCTGATTTCATAATTCCACTGAAACTCTTCTCTCCAAAATTACTAAGAATATCCTAATTGCCAAGTCCATTGTCCTTTTCCCAATCCTCATTCTCTTTGACCTCTTTGCTGTCTTAGGCACTATTGGTTAGTCTCTTTTCTCCTCACTTCTGGGACACTACTCAATCCTGGCTTTCCTCTTACCCTATGTTCCTTCTCTGTCTCCTTTGCTAGATCCTCCTTCAAATCATGCCCTTTAACTATAGATGTCCTTCAGCATGAGTCCTTTTCTCTTCTTTTATACTGCTTCACTTGGGGTTCTTATCAGCTCCTATGTATTTGATTACCATCTTTATGAAGATGATTCTCAAAAGTACCTTAACTACCCCAGTCTCTCACCTGACCTTCAATCTTGCATCTCCAACTACCTTTTAAATATCTTGAATTGGAAGTCTAGTAGCCCTCTTAAACTCAATACAGAACCCTTTATCTTTCACCCTCCCACCCCCATTCCTTACAACAATAGAAAACAGCATCATTCTTCTAGCCCCACTGGCTCACAACCATTTACCCCTCATATCCAATCTGTTTCCATGGTCTATTGATTTCACCTTTAACCATCTTTTAAATATTCCTTTCTCTACTTCAACATTGTCACCACTCAAGTGCAGAACCTAATCATCTCATTCATGAGCATGTTATAGCCTGCTATTAGACTTTTTTCCTCTCCAATCAATTCTCCATTCACTCACTAAAGTGATTTTCCTAAAATACAGGTCTGATCATGTCATACTCCTCCTCTTCCTACTCTGTATGCTTCAGTGGCTTCTAGTTGTCTCTAGGAACAAATATGAAATGCTCTGTTTGGCATTGATGGCCCTTCATAACCTAGTACCCTTCTACCTTTCCAAACTTCTTACATCTAAATCCTGGAAAATATAATCTCTAATCCATTGACACTAATCTCCTGGCTGTTCCATGAAAAATAAATTTAGAACTCAGGGCATTTGCTTGGAATGTTCTTCTCTTCTGTTTAGTGACTTCCCTAACTTCAAGTCCCAATTAAAACCATGCCTTCCAAAGGAAACTTTCTTTAACCCCTCTTAATTCCAGTGTTTTCCCTCTTAATTCAAATTTATGTTTTATATAGTTTTTTTGTTTGCAAGTTGTCTTTATTGCCTCCACCCATTAGATTGTAAGATCTCAGAAGGCGGAGCCTGTCTTTTTCTTTTTTTTTTTTTTGTAGCCCCAGTATTTAATATAGTGCATAATCTACAGAGTGCATTTAATAAATGTGTATTGAATTGAATTTTAGCAAGTTACTTAATGTCTGTTTGCATCATTTTCCTCAGCTATTAAATGGAGTTAATAACAGCCCCTACCTTAAAACATCAATTGAAAAAATTGTAAAGTGCTTATAAAGGGCATAGTGCAGGGCATACAGAACTAACTGTAGAAATGCTTATCCAGCCCTTCTTTTCTTCTTCTTTCCCACAATTATAAAATTTTAAGTCATTATTACATTCTTTTATGGATTTTTCTCTTATGCAACTTAGTCATTTGATTATCAAATGCTTCCTTTCAATGCATGACAACTATGGATGTATCATCATTTGATATAATGAAGCTTAAATGAGAAAGAACAGAAAAATGAGTGGTTTGATGGCAAGAATTCTGAGATTATTCTAGTCATGACACTTAGATTCTAGCTGGGCCTTCACCCCATTCAGCTTCAGAGTTTTGAATGAAACGCTTGTCTTGTTGTTAAGCTGATTTTGATAAGGGTGAAGATTTGGTGACCTCCCAGAATTCTTCTGAAATTCATTCATTCCACTTCCCTAGGCTGCAATGTCCTCCCAGTTTCTCACCTATTCCCATCTGCTTCTTAGTGTTTTACATCTTCTTCCCAAGGAAGTGTTATATTCTCTGGGTACATTTTTTTACGTTACCTGTCAACTAGCTTGATTTAGGAATATTCATTTTATAAAATAAAGGATTAGTGGGAATCAAAAAGTCACAAATTTTCAAAGAAATGTAGATGTAATGATGGAGTTTTGACACCCAAAGGTCTACTTTCCTAAATAGAGACTGATTTTGTCCAGATTGCAGTTTCAGGAAGGACCTTTGCTTTGTCCACTTTATTTCTGGATATATTAATTTTCCAAACTTCTCCACTTCTTTATGAGCTTCAGGAGTAGTTTCCTTTTTCTTTTTTCCTCACCTTTACTACTTTCCTTTACATATTGTTTTCTCCCATTGTAAGTTTCTTGAGAGTAGGAACAGCCTTATTTCCTTGCATTTCTATCCTCAGTTCTTTAATGCAATGCCTGGCTCATAAGTACTTAATAAATGTTCTCACTCTCTCCTTTCTTCTTTCTCTTTCTCTGTCTATGTCTCAATTTCTCTGTCTGTCTCTCTGTCTCTGTGTGTCTCCCTCTTCCCCTGCCTCCCTTTTAATCTTCTCTATAATATGAAAAGATATTTGGGGGATGAGCTTCTGGTTGGCATTCTATTCCTTAAATGAACACTTAGCACAATCTGGCACACAGTAGGTGTTTTAATAAATGTTTGTCAATTGATTATTCATAATAATATGATCATTCACTTCTGAAAATGATATTGAATAAAAAAATTATAAAAGGCACCCTGCCCATGAGCAGAAAACTCTTTCATAATTTGTCCCTGAAAAACTGTTAAAAACTTTTACCTATAGGTCAAGAAATTCCTCAAATCCTTTTTTTAAAAAGTGAAAACTGTGTGTGTTTGTGTGTGTGTGTGTGTGTGTGTGTGTGTGTGTATCCACATAGCAGTAATGTTGGTATCATCCATCCCCTTTAGACTTTTCTGTGCTATGCTTTTAATCAATTTCCCCACCAAACATCTAGTTTTCCATTTCTTTTGACTGATCACATTGGCTTCTTACATTATTCTAGTTGCCCTTTCCTGTACAAATTTTCTCCTGCTTGGATCTTTTCAATAACACAGAAATGGGACACTTGTCTCTAAAATGTTATATTTTTTAAAAAATAAACTGCATTATGAAAATTTATTTAGGTAAAAACAATATTGGTCTATAAAAAAGAATGACTCACATCCCAGAAATGCAAACCCCTTGAACAATTTTTCAGTGGAATTCATTATACTGAATGATTATTGGATTATGAACATATTTTAGTTTGCTGTTTTCAAAATTGCTCCTACACCATCGTAGTTAAATTATCTCACTATTTGATGACTAAACAGACCACTCTATAAATTGTATTATCTTTCCCCCTTGCATTGACTCCCTCACTGTCCCTTAGTTTTGTATCATCAATAACTTTTATCACCTAACTGCATGTGCTTTTTTCCCCTGGACATTGATGCATTAGGTAAACAAAACTAATCCTTATGGCATTCCACTAGTCTTGGCCTATGCTGAACTATTTCCATTTAAAATGCCCCTTAGTTTTCCATCCAGACACATATCCTTATTGTCTCCACATAAAAAGTAATAAATAAAAAACGATTTTTCTTCCTACTCTACCAGCATAAAAGCTTTCAATATATGTTGCAAGGGAAATCTTTAGGACATGCTTGAAAGACACCTAAAAATAATATAAGGAAACAGCTGCTTCATGGGAAGCTAAAGATGGAGACTTCAAATTGTGTGGGCAGGAGGACACATTGGAGCATAGCTTTAAGCAATGAGGCACAGCAGTGTCCCCCAGCAATCAGAGATCAGACAGCTTAAAAAATAAATAGATATAAGCAGCAATTGGTTCTCTGGGTAGTAGCCCCCAACTTCACACTTTCTGAAGGTAATCGCTTTAAAACAAGGTACATTAACTGCTTGATTTGCAATCAAGGGCAGTCATCACATTTACTGGGATGGCAACCCCCGCTGGTCAAGTATTCATCTCTTTTGTCCCAAAAGTAAAATTTTAGCCCTGAAGAACTTATCTATGAACCTTTCAGTCTGCTAAATGCTTCGAAGGGCTTTTTAACTTCACAGAGCAATACCCTTTTGTCAATGGGGTCAGTGAGTAAACATCTGATTTAAAAAAAAAAAAAGAGAGAGTATTGCCTTATAGCAGTCTAGCAGAGAATCTTAAAATAAATTTCAGATCCACAGATTTATTGAATAGTTTCTAAAACTTAACCAGACATTTCACTTCTATGTAATAATGTTAGTGTTGTGTCTAATCTATATGTCCAATGTATAGGAAGAAGAAATATGTAGAATTATACTACTTATCAGTAAATTCTATGAATTTTATGTGTGTCAGGATCAGTTATTTGCTTCTCCTCCTTTACCATTTTCACCAAATTCTGCTTTCTGCAGTTTATCCAGACTGTGGCTCATACATTCATTTATTTAATTGGGAAATATTTATGAAGCATATATATATATATATGCATATATATATACACATATATATCCATGTACATAAGATACTATGGCAGATACTATGGAAGGATATAAAGATATAGGACAATCTCTTTTATTCTATACACATCTATTCATTTATTGAAAAAAAAAACCTTTTCTTCTGTCCTAGAATTGATACTAATTGGTTCTAAGGCAGAAAAGTGCAATTGGGGTTAAGTGACTTGTTAAGGTCATACAACTAGGAATTGTCTGAGAACAGATTTGAACCTGGGACCTCCCATCTCCTGGCCTGGCACCCTATCTATTGAGTCCCCTAGCTGTCCCTTCAACAAACATTTATTAAAGGATCTTACTGTGTATAGATTATCGAGGCAAGTGAATTTGAAATTTCATAAAGACGAATGAAATAGATACATAGATAGATAGATATATGCACACAGTTATCGCCCAGTGTAGGCAAAGAACACTGGTTCTTAGAGTGAGTGAATTTGATTTTGAATTTTAGCTCTCCTACTTAACTTTCTGCATAGTCTCAAGTGCCTGTTCATCTCTCTGGGTCCCAATTTTCTCATCTATAAAATGATGGATATGGATTACATGACCTTGTCTTTGTATCATTCAATGTTTTTAATAAATGACTTAGATAAAGGCAGAGATGGCATGCTTACCAAATTTACAGAAGGCAGGAAACTCAGAGGGGGCAGCTAATGTGTCGGATTACAAAGTAAATATGCAAAAAATTCATAGAAATAACAAAGGCATGACTAAATCATAGCTCATGTGAAAAAAAAAGATGTCGGAGTTTTAATGGACTAAAAACTTAATAAAGTGAAGTATAACTTGTCAGCTAAAATTGTTAATGCCAATCTAGGTGATATAGAAAGAGGTGCAGGATCTTAAAGCAAGACAGAAAATAAGCCCACTGTGTTCTACCCTGGACAGAATATAGCTGGATTATTTTTTTCAGTTTGAGATGCCACATTTTAGAAAATAAGTTGTAAAGTTGTCTAGAGGAGAGTAAAAAGCATCGGTTCAATCAATTGCAGTCCTCAGCATGGGTGAAGAACTGGAGACTATGTCATAGGAAAATTGGCCAAAGGAACTAGGGATGCTTAACTTGGAAGAGGGAAGGTTTGGGAGCTAAGGGGAGGAGACAAACAGGAAAGACAAACCATTGTTTTCAATTGTTGAAAGATTATAAAGAAGAGAGATAAGAACTGTCCTGCTTGGCCTCAAAAAAAAAGGGCAAGGGACAGATGTTACAAATAGTCAGATTTTAGACTCAATGTAAAGAAAAACTTCTAAAGAAATGGAACTGTGCAAAAATAGAATGGTTTAGACATTTTAAAACAAGAGGCTTGATATTTATTTGTAGGGTTTTTTGTACTTGATATTCTTATACTGGTCTTCGTGTCAATGCTTAACAACCAGCTTTTCAAAAAAATGTATTATATGATATTTTGTGGTTTAATATTTAATTTAATATAAAAATTAATATGTTACATGATATATTTTGAGGTTTAATCTGCATCATTAACATTTTTCCCATCTTTCTTAGGTGTTAGGTACAAACCAAATTTTGATTCATAACCTGCAAATTTCCAAGGTATAAATATTCTGAAAATTTAACAATTGGCTCATTCAAATGACTCTAGCACACCTCTGGATTTTTATATTCTTATTCAGGAATGGATTGGACCAGATGCTTGTTTATTTATTGGCTTTGACTAGCAACCAGTATTTGTATAAATTGTGGCTTTTCTTTCACAGTGAACCAGGCTCATATTGAGTGTATCTCTCCAGAATCTTTAGGTCTATACCCCTACTGTGGATTTCATCTGGGAACATTAGAATTTGTTTGTTTTTTTTTTTATTCCTACCAGCCTTTCTCCTGGGAACACTAGAATTTAGTTTGTACCTAGGTCTCTCTTAAATGAAATGGGTCCTTAGTTCCCATGCAAATGACCAGGCTAACAACATAAAAGATAGAACATATTTTACTTCATTAAGTGAACAATTTATGCCCAAGCATCTAAACTACCAAAACAAATCATCTTTCTTCTAAAGAAGTCTTAGTTCTCTTTCATTGTGTGTTGGGACTTCTTTTGTCTTCTTGACTGATAATGTTGTCATGAATGTCAATTCTCATTCCTCTACAACTCTCCACAACACTTTATGAGAGTTAATTCCCTCAACCCTGCTTTTTAGGAGTTGCAAGCCTTGTTATAACTATTTCCCTATCTCTCCTCTGGAGTTTCTGCATTCTTTCTCAGTTGATTAAGTTCTTTACTTCATTACACCATTTCTTTCAGCACTTAAAATCAAATCTGGGATGTGCTTGTTGATTACACTGTATATGTTTTTATTGTTGGGATATAGCTAATTCATTGATGTCTGAGAGATAATGAACTGTTAAGATGAAAATTCTCTGGAGACTGTATCTTAATTTATAATTATTTATTAAATAATTTTAAAAGTCAGTCAGAGAAAGAAAGGGCCTCTAGACACCTGTGGCTGGCAGATCCCTTACCAAGCTTCCTCAGAGACTGGTAACCACGTCCAAGAACACCTTCTTGATCTCAATTCCCAGCAAAAAAAGACCTTTCTTCCTCTCTAGGTTCCCTTTTATGCTCCTTGTTGTGTCTCTTTTCAAAGCCTCTCCAATTGGAGGCCTTTGAACTCCCTCTGGGCAAGTGGTGGGGCTTTTGGAGGCCAAAGAGTCAGGAGGGATGAGAGACAAGTGTGGATGCCAACAGTCCAGAAGCAACAAAGAAGGTATTCTCAGGCTGTCCTAAGTAGTTTGTTGACAGATAAGCAACTTTGTTCTTAATTCAATCAAAGAACTGATTAATTCAGTCAAATAGTGGGGTTGTTTCAAACAGTATCTAAACTTACCCTTTTAAAAATCCAGAGTTCATTTTAGGATACCAAGAAAAAGGGTACAGACTAGTGTTAATTTTCCACAATATAAAATTCTACAGGGCAGAAATATTAACATTTTAGCTCCATATTTTTCTTTCTATTGAAAATGTCAGGATACATGCAAAACATAATGACAGGTATTATTGGTTGTCATGAAACAATGTTATTGGTTCTTTGCATTGACTTTGGAAAGCAATTTTAATAGAAATAATGGTTATCTTCTGCAATCCTCCACTAACAATGAATTTGTCATGTAGACAGTTCCTTTATGCTCAAATGTCTTGATAAAAACAAAATGCTTTGTAATCTATAATTTTAAAAACTTTCAAAGAATAACAGTAACAAGCCTTGAACATTTACAATACTAATACAATTACATCACTGAAATTGAACATGAGATTTAAAATGCCTATAAAATCATTTGTTAACTGAATTACATAAATATATTTATCATGATACAGTCATAAAAAATAAAACATAAACAAAAAAATGAGTCAAAGGACCTGGGTTTAAGTCCTGCCTCTGACACATACTAATTTGTTATTTATTATTTAGAGACGTAGCCACTTAGCTGCTCTACGACTTAGTTACTTTATGTAAACTTTATGTAAACTACGACTTAGTTACTTTATGTAAACTTAAAAATATACAATAACTCCAAGTATTATATTTAATAAGATTTATTTAAAACAACTTGAAGTAAAGGAAAATAAAAAGCTGGAGTGAAGACAGAGCTAACCCAGCAGTGTTTGCAAAAGAAGAGAGCGAGAGGTGGAGTTACACACAACTTTATCTATACAATGTAAGCACACAACCTGTGGACAAAAGGGAAAGAGATGCTGAGTAATGTAGTTCAGGGGTTCAAGATTTTCTAATTATACATTTATCAACTAAGTGAGGATATTGGATTACAATCCAACTCCTGACTTGCCTTCCAGATCTAATATGATGAACAGTAAATGTTATTTCTATTCTTAAACTTCTCCATCATTCCCACAGGAACCCCATCTTCTTGTAAGATCAAATTTGCCTTGGTATTCAGACTTCATCAGTACCCTCTTCCCATCTGATTGGAGAGGAGAAGAGATGAATTTCAAAACTTCTATTAAGGAGGGAACTCAAATTGGCCATCTCTTTATTCCCCATTTTACTTCTCCACCATACTGCTGTATTTCTTCCTCACACATTTTTAGCTTCCTTTTGTATATTGTCATTGGATAGATAGCTCATTGAGGGAAGGGGTCTATCTTTCTTTTTTATATTTGTATAGCCAGCACTTAGCACAGTTCCTAGTACATCATAGGTGCTTAATAAATGTTTGTTGACTGCCTCCCTGAATATTATTACAACAATTAAATACAGTGTTTTATTCAAAAGAATAAAAACTTTATTGAACCAATGAAAATTGCTATGCTTTATTTCCCCCTAGAATCCCTTGTTACATTGTTGACTATAAAGCAAATCAGTTACTTAGCAAAGAAGTGAACCTGTTTTTTCAGTCAAAAATAATCAGCATGGATAACTGTTCTTATATAAGTGGGAAATTGTTTAGGGTGCATTACAGTAAGGGAATTTTGATTCATGTCACTTTCCTAGCTTCCTGGGACATTCAAGATGGCTTTAAGAAGGCAATACTCAGGGTTAAAATGGCACCCTTGGGTGCCAAAGGGAGCTCAGTGCTACAATCCAATAGCATTGAGAGTATCCACTACCATTTAACACAGTACACGAGCCTTTGTGCTTGGGTCCTCTTTTTTACTCTCCCTCTGCAACAACCACCACCAACATTGGAGAGCATCACTCATTGGAGAGCATCACTTCAGGGGAATATATCCATGTGTGTGAACACACCCAGAGCCTGAAATCAGGAAGACACTTACTAACTGTCTGACCTTGAGCAGATCACTTAATCTCTGTTTGCTTTAATTTCCTCAACTATGAAATAAGGGCAATAATAGCTACCTTCTAGGGTTGTTGTGAGGCTCAAATGAGTGAATATTCCTAAGGCATTTAGTTCAGTATTTGTCATTTAGTAGGAGCTATATAAATTCTAGATATTATTACATACATAAGTACATATATTTGCAGATACATATATAATTATATATGTATACCTATTTAATATATGAATATACAAACATATACCTATATTATATACACATCTGCATATATATATATACTATATACACATACAGATAAATGTATATTTGTATATATGTATACAGAGTCAAAATCATGCATTTTGCAGTCTTTCTTTTATAATACCATCATAGTTCATATGAGCAGTATAAAATTTTAGTTAAGTGTCTATACAATTGATTTAACAGAATATAGTCAATGGTGGGAAATCATGAAGAGCAT
Source organism: Gracilinanus agilis (assembly GCF_016433145.1). Classification (NCBI taxonomy): domain Eukaryota; kingdom Metazoa; phylum Chordata; class Mammalia; order Didelphimorphia; family Didelphidae; genus Gracilinanus; species Gracilinanus agilis. Next base: position 579,754,516 of record NC_058132.1, read on the forward strand.
TCCAGAGGGCTTCTATTTTCATCGAATTTTGTTCTAAATTTTTTATTAATGCCTTGAATAATAATGAAAAGTTTTTGTATTTATCAAATTTGCAGATGAGACAAGGAAGAGAGAAGGGCAGAAAACGCAGTGGACAGTAGGGCAAGGACTTGGATAAGGTCTCAATAAGTTGGAAACATGGAAGCATGGGTGGAATCTAAAAAGAGAAAATTCAGTAGTGTTCAATGTGAAATTCTGTACTTAGGATAAAAGAACTGACCATATGAATACAAGTTAGTGATTCTCTTACTGGGCGACAGTTCATTTGAAAAGATGTAGGAGCTGAAATAGAAGGTAAACTCAATATAATTAAAAGTTTCATTTGGCAACCCAAAAGATCAATTTGGTTTTAGAGTACATTAAAAAAATGTTCAGTGTCCTCAGTGAGGGGTAGTTAGGCCTAGGGTACTCTATACTGGCCAGATTACATCTGTAGTGCTGTGTTCTGGGAATCATATTTTAGGAAGGACATTTACAAGGTGGAGTAGCTCACTTAAATTGAATGTTCAGAGGAGGCCAATCAGGATGACAAAGTGACTTAAAGCCATATCATCTGAATATAATTGGAAAGGACCAAAAATGTTTACCTTGGAGAAGAGATTTGGAGGAAACACAATAGCTATTTTCAAATATTTGAAGAGGTTGTCATATAAAGAAAGATTAAACTTACTCTGTTTGGCTCAATAGGGCAGAACTAGAATGAATACAAAAGAGAATAATGTTTTTTCCACTGACGATGTTATCAGCATTAAATTCATAGCTTAAAATATTTGGAACTGATACTGTTATTAGTGAATAAAAATAAGATACATTTTAAAATTCTTTTAGTACTCAAATACCTTTTCATAGCTGAAAATAATGGAAAACAAACAGAAAAAAAATATTGCATCACTAATTCAAATTAAGACAATAAAAGGTAATAAATACTTTTCCCATATGAAATTACTAAATGAGATTTGCTTAATGACAAACAAAATATACCAAAACAATCTAGGAATTTTTCTTTTGTTTATGATGTCCCAATTTTGAATTTATGTGCATTTTTAATGATAATTAATAGAATAATGCTATGTAATAATTGCAATCTGTATATTAGAATTTGGAAGTTATTTTTTATATTCAAATCCTATCTCTTTTTAATTTTATATTGTTAATAGCAGTTATACACATTTAGTTCATCTATTTCTGTGGTGTTTACATTTTTTAAATACCTGGAAGTAGATATTATGGTACATCTATGATTATGTATTGACTTTTATCTTTATCTTTTAGTCTTATACAGTACATTTCTTACATAAAGCTAAAGGTGAGGTAATACAGTGTTTTAAATTTAAATTTCTCAGAATTCTTTTAGTAAATGTGCCTATGTATTAACTGTATTCGGATTCATCTGGAATTAGTGTTCCCACATGAATGCTAAATAACGTGTTAAGGTACTGAACGTTCCATACTTGTTTTCTTGTAAGCTGGAGATGAGGGTACTTTTTTATTTCCCTATGCTAGCATTTTCTATGTTTTTATTATTCTATATTCTCAGTAACAATGACAACAACTCAAAAGGCCTTTTTTAAGCTTTGTACCAAATATATTATGTGAGAACGTGACAGGACATTTAGGAAGATTAATATTTGAAATGTAGAAGAACCTGACCAAATTTACAGAGAAGATATGAATTTGGGGTGATGGAATTTTAAGAGCATTCCTGGATAAATTTCCAACATATCTCAAAGGGGAAATTTTCAAAAGAATGAAAAAATATTAATTAAAAAGATATTAGGACCTACGCACTTTTCTCTTCTCTAAAATGTCTTCATGAGGTTCCATTCATATTCCTTAAAATCCCCTCATGAGGGGGGCTTTTATAGAGATTTTCTACTAAATACTACATCTTCACAGACACAACTGATCATGAAATACAAAGGATAAAAGAACCTTATTTGATTATTTGTTCTTTAAGCCAGTTGAATAGAATACTTTTTTAAAGATTAATCTCCAACATAGATATTTATATGTGAAAATAATTTTCAATGATTTTTAAAGATTTAAAAATTTATTTATTTGCAACATTTAAAATATTAAGAATTCAGTTAACTCCTTACCTTCTATCCTCTTGTCACAGAAGACATCATTTGACAAAAAGTTATATGTATATATAAAACTACATCTTATTTCTATTTATCAGTTCTTTCTGTGTATAAATAATATTTCTGTTGCTGTGTATAACATTCTCTTGGTTCTGCTAGTTTTACTCTTCATAATTTCATGTAGGTCTTTCCATATTTTTTAAGAAAACTAACATGTTCTTCATTTCTTAGGTGAAATAGTATTCGATCACAATCATATGCCATAACTTTCTTCCCCATTCCCCAATTGATGGCCATTTCTTCAATTTTAAGTTCTTTGTCAACAGAAAGAGCTGCAATAGATATTTTAGAACCCATAGTTTCTTTTCCTTTTTAGCTTGATAAAACTAATAGCGGTATTGCTGGGTCAGAAGATATACACAGTTCTATAACACTTGGAATATAATTCCATATTGCTTCTAGAATATTTGGATCATTTCACAGTTCCACCAACAATGTATTAGTGCCCCCATGTTCCCTCTAACAATTGTCATTTTGCCCTTTTTTCAGTTTAGTCTGATAAGTGTGAGATGACATCTGAGTTTTTTGATTTGCATTTCTCTAATCAAAAATGATTAAGATAATTTTTCATATAGTTATGTATAGTTTTGATTTTTTCATCCATAAACTGTCCACATCTTTTGACCATTTATAAGTTATGGAATGGCTCATATTCTTATATATTTGACAAAGTTCTCTATATATTTTAGATACATATTAAAGTACATAACTTTGTTTTGAACATTCACTGTATATCAACAATAAGAAAATCACAAAACAAAAGGACCTAAGTTCATCTAAGATGTGTTCACCCCAAAGAAGTCTTCTTGCACAGAGAACAAACTGAAAGGGCCGTAATCTATGATAATGCTCTCTAAATACATATCCTCAGTTAGCCCTGCAGTAATTACATGGATCCCTGGTCAATAGTAAAATCACTGAAATACATACTCATTTGAAAGACATCAATCTAAGTATCCATAATGTAAAAATAAAATGGAAGATAAGCGTGTTTCCCAAATTTCAAAATTCAGTTGTACAGACAATCATTAAAATGGTCTATTTCTCTCCTTTTTGCCTTAGATTCATGGTCCAGATGGATACTAACATGACTTAAATTTGAATTTTAGAAAATTTGACTATATCACACTCAAGGAACTGCACAAAATTTTCAATGTTTCAAAGTTACTTTCTTCCAAAAAAAATCTATCTTTATATGCCTAATATTCATGGAACATCAGAATATCAGACAATTAAATTTCAGATGACCCAAAGGTTACTGGAAAAGACATATGGTAAATATGAGGAGCATATTACCAGAAATAGCTGGCATTTGAGAAGTGTCATCAAAGATATTATCAGCATCTCCATCAGCTATATCAGGGAATAAAAGGAAGTGAACCATTCTTGTAGTGGGAATGAGAAAGAAGAGATGGACAGCCTGAGTGCTTTAGAATTATCTTTGAAACATTAAAAGAGCTGAAGCAAAACCTCTAAGATGTGGAGTGGGTTCTCCTTAAAAATCTTAGGAAAAGATATGAATAAGAAATACAAAGGATAAAAAGGCATACTGAAGAAACTATATAATGGATCCAGTGTTTAACATTTGTTATTAGTCTCAATTTTTCAGTGTGGTGTAATAAAAAGAAACAGCCAGAAGAGTATTAAAATGCCAACTCCACTTACTAGCTCTGTGACTATTTTATAAGACAACTATCAGCCTCAGTTTTCTGACCTGTAAAAATAAAATATAATAGTCCTTTCCCTCTATTTTTCAGAGGGAAGAAAATTCTTTATTATTTGAAGAAAAGTATTTATAAAGCATAGAGTGGAAATGTGAGATTATGTGAAAACCTGTGTAGTTCAGAGGGAAAACACTGGATTTGGTATTAGAAGAAATGTACTACTGTCCCATTTCTATCACTAATTAGCAGATGGCCAATAGAAGAATCACTTAAACTTTCAAGACTGTTTCCTCATCTGTAAAATGAAAATATATTGAAACAATCTACCTTATAGATTTACTGAGATGAAAATACAGTGAAAATATAAAATTTGATATAATTGTAAGTTGTTTGTTATTTTTGCTTTTCTTGTTATTATTATTAGAGCTTGACATAATGGATAGAAGTTTGATATCATAGCCAGGAAGACAGATACTGGCTATTTGACCCAGAATAAATCATTGTGTTCTCATTATTCTTCTAAGATGATAAGTTGTGAGGAAGTGATGATCAACAGTGCTATAGAGAGTTCCTTATAACAATGAGATCACAAGTCTCGTTCCTATATTTATTTCTATTATTATTGTTATTGTTGCTATTCATTTCTTTTGAGCATTATATAACTAGATCCATTGAAATCACTCTTGAGTTTATTTGATTTAAATATTTCTGGTAAAAATAAATAAATACATCTCCTCAGTATTGAAATTATATATTATTACTTATTTTGGCCCTAAGATTAATAAGGCTTTTGCATAAATTTCAATTTTTAACATTTTAATACATCAAAGAACTATAGTTTCATCAGCAAGGATGTTTCCCTCCACCAATATAAAGTGCAATCCCTTTGTAACTTGGATGGTGGTTTTAGAGAATTGCTATGGGAAAAATTATCATTTCCTTGCAACCAAAGATATAATGACCTAGATAACTTTGTTAGGTCTAATTTGTTACTCTGATTATTAACACTAAATTGAGATAAAACATGGGGACATATGGTTGCTAGAAGTGTTTATAACTATCATGAAACATTTTCAGAACAGCCAAAATATTATTTTTTCAGGAAATGTATTTGATTACAACAAAAACTAGGATAGTCCAAGCAATCCTAAAGGAGATTTATAATTACCCAAAACAGGTCAATATAAATATCTGTGTTTAAAATGGATTTTTGTCTACAATAGCATATATTATTTCATGGAAAGCCTATGAAGGTCAACCATCCAAGCATATGTCTGAGACTCTCTGGGTAAACAATTAGTAGAACTCAGAGGATTATAAGATCTGAGTTGGAATGGGCCTAAGAAGACATTGAGTTCAACCTCTTTATTTTACAGCTAAAGAACTGAGACCAAGAAATGTTAATTAACTTGACCAGGCTCATTTATTAAGTGTTTGAGATAAAATTTGAACCCATATCTTCTGTGTTGAGTATAAAACTCTATCTGCTATGTCATGTTGCCTAGGAGAACAAGCTTAAACTGCATTTAGAATATTCTGTATTATTTTTAAATTTTAAGTTTCACTTGAAAAGGAGATATCCTTTTAAAAATCAGAATTCTTCCAATGATGCTCTATGGCTTTGACTCATAGACCAACATAATATTTGAAAAATTAAAGATGAGGGTTATTGAGAAAACAATGGAGAGGTGCATGGTTGGTATGAGTAGCTCATAACACATTACTAATAAAGACAGATTCAAGAAAAATGACCAAAAGAGGAGGTGGTCTTATCATGAAGTAAAAGCAAGAAATGGACAGTATGTAGACTGTTATTATCAAGAGAGGTAGATGAAGATACCTGATAGATTAGTGGATTCTCTTTGGAGGATTTGTAAGAGGATCTGGAATTGAGCCAGACTTGTATGAGATAATGAGAGAGCTGCAATCTCATCTGTGGAGCTCAATGGGATCATCGATGAGGTCACAAATCCATCAACATCACCAAATAATTACATTAATGAGAAAAAGCAAGCAATCAAGTGCAAGTCATGTTCCAGGTATTGTGCTAGGCATTGGAGGTATAAAGAAAACAAATGAAAAAAATACCCTTAGCTCTTAAAATACTTCTGTCTCGATGAAAGGGAACAATAGAAACTTAGACATATGTAAATTTGCATGGAATAAATATCTAAAGAATAAAATACATGGCATTTCTTACTATTTTCCCTCCTTTGGGAAAATTGGTCCCTCAACACCCTTAGCATTGTGTTGCCTCCAGCATAATTTTTTATATGAAGATTTGTTCTAATACAGCTCCTTTTCCCATTTTTATTTGTTTTCTTCAGTGCCGTTTCTATTTCTTCTGGCATCAGATTCAGGCTTTAAGTCCATATATGTTGGCTCTACCAGTGTTGGTGTTAAAGAGTTTGTTGCAAAATATCTGCAGACCTTTTCCATCTTTGTCTTTTTCTGTTTTCTTTCTTCAAGTTTCATCTTAAAATGCCTTAGGCACAATGTTGTTCAGATATGTTTCTCAACAAACTATCTTTTAAACTGACTTTTTTCCTTTCTTTTGTTATTGAAAATTCCTAGTAATTTTCCATCCTATTTCTCTATAATATTTTACAAATAGATTTATATTATAAACTTGTGTCACCCTTCTCTTCCATGTCCCGCTATTTGAGAAGTAGGTTAAATGTTTGCTGACTATGGTAGTTTATAGGCTTTTTTAGACTCTTTCATATGGAAGTGTATTTACCTTAGTTAAATTTCTATGGAATTGCTATAATCCGTGTTGATTTCCTTTCTTTTGACTATATCCCATTTTTTTAGTACCAATAACCAGTTTAAATGAAGTAGGTCATGTTGCAGTTATTTGAATTATATATGACATATTTTCCCCAATTTCAGTCTTTCTCTTAACTATGTATTTATTTTTATCCTTGTTCTAACAAGTCAGTGGTCTAGCTGTATGCAGACAGCTGGTTGAGGAATGAATCCTATATCAGAAATGAGTCATTTCCTAATGTTTAAATATAACCAATTTCATTTTGGTGATTAACATAAGGAGACTGTGTAATGTAGTTGAAAGACTGTTAAACTTGAAGCCTTTTGACATGGTCAGTCCTTCCAAAAAAGGCGTTCTTATCCCTCCCCCCTTTTTTATTTTTGGTATCATGAACTCCTTTATCATATCAGTGAAGCTTATGGACCCTGATTTCTCAAAATAAAGTTTTTAAATGCATCAAATATGTGGTTACAAAGCAAATCAATTACATTAAAATGTAGTTTTATATGTGCTTTTATGTGTATATAGATAAAATTATATTTAAATTATAGCATCATATGTAATAGATATTTAAATATATTCTTTCACATTATATCACATGTAGTTAAATATATAATGTAATATATGCTAATTTCTTTTACTTTCACCACTATTCTTGCCCTTCATAAAGTTCTATTCGATTATCTCATTGTGTACCATTTCATTTCTGAGAATCATCTCATCCAGTTTGGATTGTGCTAATCATCATCTTCATTTAGCCTTGTTTTCAGTTCATCTTCTTTACTTCCTATAATTTTTAAATACATTCTTGGTCATTTTCCAAATCTCAACACTATTTCAAGATCAGGGTCCTTTTCAAAGTGAGAAGAAATTATAAAGGGGCATTGAATTCTTGCTTTAATCAGAAATGACACTATTTCCCATTAGCATCTCTAAATTAAAAACATCTCATTCTATTTGAATCTACTGTCGTTCAACAAGATGAGAATAGAACTTACCATTTTTCTTATTTCTTGTGTAGCAGTCAATTGTTTGTGGCAGATCAATAGGTTACTGGCCTTTAATAATGCATGATGCTTCTTAAGATCCAGTGATCCTCCTCATTGGAGCTCTGCATTTGCTTATTTAGCTGACTCACTGGCCTTTTCACTCCACCCAAATTTTGAGAAAGAGATTTGTAGTAAAAGGAATAATTTGAGATGTCTCTATATAAAGGTTTCCAAAAGCATCAGTCTGGGACAGATAGAAAGTCTGAGCAGAAGGAGAGTGTTAACCCCAAACAAAATGGTTTTTAAAAATGAGAAATTAACTGAATCTTTTCCTGAAGTAGATGAGAACATGTCTTTGGTATTTCCCTTCAAAGACTGTGAATGCTAATTTTATTGCTGAAAACTACAGAGCCATTTTGGTTATATACAAATAGATATACCTCATTGTGAAAGATGATGAGGGGTAGGAGAGAAAAAGATACTAGAAGAAGGAGCCTGTGGGCATTGTTTCTCTTGATCATCAGGAAGAGAAAGCCTTGATTTCTTCATAATAACATTAAGGTAGCCAGGCAATTGGATTCTTTTTGTATCACAGGGTAAATATCATTGCTTCAGTCTCCCACTCTTCCTGCCTGTCTTCTTGTATACCAATAATAGTATTATTGTAATATTATTCCTTTCCCAATAATTATAGATATCATTTATGTAGTCTTTAAGGCTTACAAAATACTTTATATATGTTATTTCATTTTATCTTCACAGCCACCTTATGCATAATAAATTTTTAAAACCATGTTATAGAAATAAAAATTTTAAACTAAATGTTTTAAAATATTTTTGGATAAGAAAACTGAGGTTCACAGTTAGGTGAAATGGGGCATTGTACTAAGAGTTAGAGGTGATATTTGAATCCATCCAGGCCTCATCAGTGCCCAAAGCTAATGCTCTGGTCAATAAATATTTAAATCATGTCAGTAAACTTTTATTAGACTTCCCCTTTGTGTAAAGCTCTACCACTCTATGTAAAAGAATAGCCTAGCTGTACTTGAATGAAAATCCTGTCAGAATATTGACTAGCTGTGCCACCCTGGACAGTGAGGTCATTTAACTTCTCTGTGCCTCAGGCCTTATCCTTTAGGAGGACCTATCTAGAAAATAATATAGAATTATAGATTATTGGATGGAAATGGGTCAAAATGGAAATATCTCATTGTACACAAAACCCTCTCTGGACCCCTATGTGGTACAGTGGAGAGAGCGCCAATCTGAGTTGAAATTTGGCCAAAGACACTAACTGTGTGACTTGGGGCAAGCTATCTAACCCATATTTGCCTTATGTAGTAAAATGGGGACAAAATCCATGAGGTCAAATAGAGTTAAGTAAAAATGAACAAGCACAAGAACACAAAAACCATAACTAGTTCAGGAATATGTAGGGCACTCTGCTCTAGCACTGGTAAGCAAACCAACAGAAAATTCTCTGCCTTCCAGGGGCTATAATACCACCATAACTCACAGTTTCTTCAGGAAACACAGCTACAAACATCCTTCCTGAGAGCTTGATCAAGATGACTGAACTCCTCCACATAGCATAGAAATAGGATTACATGAGGAAGGAGAGTTCTGGGCTTCCCAAGATATCTTTTGCCTTTTTTCCATAGCTTAAAAGGGAAACTTTCAATTCTCTTTCATAATTAAATCTTCTTAAAACTATACAATATTGCTGCTTTTATCCCTTCAGCATGTCCATCCTTGGTGACCTGAGACCCAGATTTAGTATCCTGACTAATATAAGAGTGTGTCCCCCCCGGCTGGTAATGGGTCTCAGGGAGCATCCTCTAGGAATTGTTACTGGCAGGTGAAGGAGGCATGAAACTCTTCTTTGACCTGACTGTGATTTTCAGAATGATGACATCTAATGCCACCTCCTGCAGGAATCTAAACCACGTGTTCTGCAGATGCCTCCCACCTATGCAGGTGGCATTACTTGCAGGTACATTTCAAATCATCCAACTCTGCTGCAAGGAAAGTTCATTCCCCTAGAATCTATGCTGTCTGGCTATCTTTGTCTCCAGCTGCAAGGTGGCTGACAAGAGAGAGAAATCAATTTAATTTTCCCTAGCAAATAATATTTATTGCATGTTTCAATGTGGCTGACACTGAACAAGAAATATTTCTATCATATAAGTGAAGTTCTTTTGTATAGCTGAAATTATCTTTCTTTGCCGTGAGAGAGAAGAATTTTAAATGGGTACCCACTGACTGACTGGATTCCTCTCTCATTCTCTCTCTCTCTCTCTCTCTCTCTCTCTCTCTCTCTCTCTCTCTCTCTCAGCCAATCAGATTGAGTTCTAAACTCATCATCTAAGGGAGAGACCTGGCAGAGAAAATTACCAACAATCAGACAAAAATCAAGGTAGGAAATTGATGCTTTCTGGACACTTGCTATAGTACAGGTCTTAATGCCCTTTAAGAGCAAGCTAACAAGAGGATCCAGGAAAGTGGTGGAGAGTCTATTGAGAAGCATTTACAGAGTTCAGAAATTCTTTTAGATGAAAGATTCTTTCAAAGTTACTAGAGGCTACAAAGACAATCTTACCTCTTTTGCTGGTTTTCTATATTATTGTGCTTTCTATCAAAATAATAAGGGGAAAGCGCCTTTTGTCTGCTTTCTAAGTTCACGTCATATTGATACGTGTGCATTTAATGTGTTTTTATTCTGTTTTCTTAAAATCCACATTGAATAATGGTTTGGGAACTATTCTTTCACTAAAGTGCAGTTCTTCATTGTGGTCTGAAGGTAGCCCTGATTCTTGAAAGCTACGCCAATGGGGCACATTCACTGGAAATTTCCCGCAAACTACAGTATCTTTAAGTGGGCCTAGTGAAAAATTGTGTATCTGTCATCTGAGGAACAGCCTTTTCCAGGAGGCTGGCTGACATATGTTAACTTTTTTATTGTTTATAGTAATTCATGTTACCTATACTAGTATATGCCACCTAAAACATGAATAGATTTGTGCATTTCCCAATTTTCTAATAGTTCAAAAGATCCATGACACCAGCCAGGTGGTCAGTCCTTCCACAAGCATAGAAATACAAAAAATACGAAACAAGTATTAACCTGTCTTAAACCATTCACAGTAGAAGTTATATTTGTCAATCATCTCTCTTGGCATGATATTTTGTCAGGCACACCAAGAAAGTTTTGGAAAACTGATTACACTCAATACATACCACTCTGTAATGTAATTAGATATATCTATAGATAGAGATATTCTAGATAAATAGATATTCTATAGTGATTAGGTAATTTTTTTCCAAGGGCTGACTTTGCTTTCTGGTGGGAAAAAAAAGGATCATTTTATCAGGGTGGAATTTTCCTTACATTTTCTAAATTTATGGAAGCAGAATATAAACGGAGGAAGATTCTATCGAGTTAGAAAGTCAAGTGATTGAATGCATTTCTTTTATGATAAGACTGGGCTTAATCTTATTCATCTTTATTACTCATTATCTATATAACAATGAACAATTTCTAAACTTTCTGACCCATAGTTTACTTCATTTTAAAATTATAGAGTTTGAATAGATGATCTCAAATGTTTCTTTCAGGTCTTAATCCTGCAATGTGACCCCTATAACTTTAATAGATCTCATTAACAATTTGAGCTAACCCATTATCAAAACACACCACTACCAAAGTCATGGTGAGGGTAGCAAGAACTTGGACTGGTTTTTAGCCAGCCATTAGCAGTGTTTTGAACATTCTTTGTCAGTCAGTCAGTCAACATTTATTAAGAATCTGCTACATGCTAGACACTGCAGCAAGTGCGGCATACATATGTGTGTGTCTGTGTGTGTGTGTTTTTGAAATTCCAACATTTTTATTTTTTAATGAGCTGTATTTTCTAAATTTTTGTTTTATTTCCTCCCTGTTTTCATATAGTATTTCATACTATATATATATATATATATATATA
>NC_058132.1:579775762-579959961 GCF_016433145.1 Gracilinanus agilis
TCCTTCCTTCCTTCCTTCCTTCCTTCCTTCCTTTCTTCCTTTTTTCCTTTTATCCTTCCTTCCTTCCTTCCTTCCTTCCTTCCTTTCTTCCTTTTTTCCTTTTATCCTTCCTTCCTTCCTTCCTCTCCTCAGTAACTTCCCCTATATAGTCCTCCAATCTCCCCTTGATAACTTCCAATGATAGGGAACAGCTTTGTGAAAAAAAATAAGATAATTGAATCTTATAGCACTTGTGTGTGAGAGAGAATCACAAGATTAAGGACTTTGGACATTATCTAAATAAACTCTTTCATTTTAGACACACTAAAGAACCTGAGGCCTGGGAAGTAAAATACTTGCTCTAGGTATTCTTTCTGGCTAGACTAAACTGCAAGCAATCTGACAAGAAACATTTAATGAACATATGCTATGTCCTCAGTACCGTGCTCTGAGGAAGCATAAGTGATGGTACCCAACCTGAGAGGTTAATTACACTAATGAGATAACTATGTATTAAGCAATAGCAAATATTGCATGACAGTAAGTACTCTTTGTAGTTAATACTAACAATTCTCATGGGATTGGTTGAACCAAGATTTAAAGACTTTGCAAACTGGGTCCAACTCATTCTTTTTTGGCTGATTACTCTTTACTACTTCTCTCACACTCTATCATCTAGCTGAAATGACTTTCTTGCTTTTCCCTCTACATGCTTCTCCATCTCCTCTCTCTTTGTCTTTGCATAGGTGCTCCTCATTCCTACAGTGCTTTTCTTCCTCACCTCCTGTAACACCTTCAGCACTTGGTTCAAGTGTAACTTACTTTAAGAGGTCTTTCTTTTTTAGCCTCCCAGCTACTAATGCTTCCCTGAAGTTAATTTGCATGTATTTTAAATTTAATTATTTATCCATAAATTATATCTTCCTATGCTACCTACATCATGTAAGCTTCTTGGGGGCAGGGATAATTTTATTTTTATCTTCGTATCTTCAGCAATAAGGACAGTGCCCAACATAGTAAACAAAAAATACACATCAAACTGCATTGAATCAGACTGACCATGAGTCAGTTTGGACAAATGCTAAGGAGTTATTTATGTTTATTATCTGTAAACATTTATTTTACTTTTAGTTTATCACTATAAGATATATTAAAATTAGTCTGCTCAGTGAACAGAGTAATAAGAGCAGATGTGATTTTGAATGGCCACAGACCTTTACTAGCAGTGAGACCATTGGCAAAAAACAGTCTCTGTTTCCCCGATTTCTTAACTGTAAAATGGGGATAATAATAGCTCATCCAGATTTGTTGTGGGATAATATTTGTAAAATACTTAGCATAGTTCCTCAAACATAGAAGTTGCTTAATAAATGCTTGCTCTCTTTCCTTCTCTCTCTTTCCCATATTGCCTTTTAGTCATCTCTCATGGCTTTGTGTCAAGTACATATTTGATATCTATGATAACTATACCTTCATCTAAGTTATTGATAAAACTGCCAAACAAGATAGGACCAAGGGCAAAGCCCTTGGTATACCACTAAAGATTTTTTTCCAGCTTGGTATCATGAATTAATGAACATTTTAGATACAGTTCAATCAGCCACAAATCCATTTATCTGTTAGCCCACATTTCTACATCTTGTTCTCAGGGATATAATTTGTCAACAGCTTTGCCGAATTCATGATCCCATTTATATATCTATATCTATATCTATCTATCTAAAAAGATAAATATAGATAGATATGTAGGTATAGTATACTTATTAAATATATATAATATAATTCTATAGTATTTTTCATCAAATAACTATCAAAAGTTATCCTGATGCATTTATATGGATCTGATTAAACACTAAAAACAAAAATAAACAAAAAAAATCCTCATTCTTATGACCATTTTAATTCCTACAGCAGGCTCCATTTTTATTATATTTTCTTATCCCTTTTCCCCTTCCTACACAACTCACTTTTAATCACATAGAAAATGTCAATCATAGGTGGCTCCCGATATATCTGGAATCTGAAAGATATTATGTACTGGAAGTAGGAGAAACAATTGGCTTAGAAGTTACATTACAGATTTCTAGAAAAGATTCCTTCTACTTTCCCTAATCTTTCACTCCCCAAGAATGGGGATTATGGGGGTCATATAAATTAATTAGTGATCAACTCAGCATACACCTCTCTCTCCACCTGAATTCACACTACTGATTCTATATTGTTCTTATCTGAAATCTTACTTTGGACTTAGGAAGTCAGTTAACAAAAATTCATTTTTTAAGCTCTTAGTATATAATGGACACAGTCCTAAGCAATGGGATACAAAGAAAAACCTAATCCTTAGTCCTGTCCTCAAGGAGTTCACATTCCAAAGAGGAAACCAACATGTAAAAGGGATTACAAGATAGAGTGCTAAAATAAGGTAGTCTGGAAAAGGAAAGCCACTGGGGAGGGGTGAAGGAAGGACCCTGGAAAAGGTTTCTTATAGAAAATGAGGTTTGAGTTGTGGAAACCAAGAGGTAGAAATAATAAGGAAGCATATTCAAGGTCTGAAGGATAGCGTGGAAAGGCATAGAATCAGGGGATGGAATGCTCTGTGTCATGGAAATTGTTGAGTACGTGGAAAATATGTGAGTGGTGTTAGAAGGCTGAAAGGGTAAGAAAGGTTAGACTGAAAAGGTCTTTAAATGCCCAAAAGACCATTTTGTATTTGATTGTTGAGGGAATGAGGAAGTCTAGTTCGATGTTTAAGAGTCAGCCAGTATATTCCAGGAGTCAGAGCCAATGTTTAAGATCACGGTATCGAGGTTTCTACGCCATCAGTGACTGTATGAACCTCAAGACTAGAGCTTTTATGTTATGGAGGAGGAAATGGAAGCTCAGAGAAAGTTAGCACCTTGCCCAGGGTTCCACAGGGAGTCAGAGGCAAAGCCAAGATTTTAGCTGCATGCTGACAGAGAAACTAGGTCCTCTGATTCCAAATTCATTGTCCTTTTTGGCATTCCATATTGCCTTCCTATAGTCCTTCTATGAAACTACATCTCATCTGCATTATCTAGGAAGGCTTTCTAGAGGCCTAACTTGGCCTTTATGGTAGGAGAAGGTGGAGGCTGTCTGATGGAGACAGAAGAAAGTGTTGGAAGAAGACTCAGGTACAGAGTGGAGAAGATGACAATGCATTCATTCTAACAGATGATGTTTTAGAGCTGAGAATTTGCTATGTGAGTTGTTCTATGTTTCCACATGAATATTCCTATATTAACCACCAAGTGTCAAAGTATCTGGGTGAACATGTTATCTACATTCAAATTTAAGGTCAATTTCCATTTTAGGACGATTGATTCATTAATTTTATCAAATGTTGTCAGATGCACTATTTTGCCGTTGCCACGATAGCCCAGTAATTTTGCCCATGCGTTAATCCTTCTCTGAGTGGGGCTTTGTGTGCTTCTCTGCTTATCTTGTTGCTTCCAGTGAAAGACATGAATAAAACCGTGCATGTACATAATGCTCCATCTTTAACATGATCTAGAAATATTAACTAATGAATACCCCTCTGCACCAAAAGTTGCACAAGTCCCTGGTATCTGCTGTCAGCAACTGAGAAGAACAGAGGCCTGGTAGAAATCTGCTCTGAGAATTATTGCACAACACACCGGGGGTTCTGCAGGTTCAGCACATTGTCATAAGCATCAGGGTACATTAGCACTGAGCAAATACAATTTGGCAAGAAATGTCAAGGAAACTTTAGGGCGGACAAAATAGAGGTTCCAGAAAAGTTGAAAAACTTGGGCCACATCCTTAGACTGGCTTTGCAGAGCCTGTGTGTGGCATTATGATTGTGTCATCCCTGCCCCTGAGGCTGGAAGGGTAGGCAACAAGGGAAAATGGATGTCTGCCAAAATCAGGGCAGTAGAAATCTGGCCATTGAGTGAAATTGGAATAGGATTCAGTCGAATCATTCAACTGGCTGTTCTAAGCAGGAAAATGCTTTTGCAAAGCTTTCCTTTGATTAGAAGTCCTTTTTCTATCTTGTTCCATCATGTTTGCTGGGCTCCACACTTTTTAATTTTAATTTTTTTTTGTCGTTTGGCATCTTTCTAGAGTGGTATCATTTCATATCCCAATGTCATTATGGATTCCACTAAAGCTTCACCTGTTTTTTTTTTAAATTCTTCCTTCTATCCTGAATAGGATGTTCCAAAGAAAAAATTCTGATTGGCTACTCTTGCTGCCATATTACCACACTGCTTTTACTTTAACACCATTTTTAGAAAAAGAATAAATATGGAGGGAACTTTTAGGGTGAAATCATTGGTGGAGAAGCATTTCTTTCACAGAGGTCCTGAATTTGAAAGGAGTCATGGTGTAGTGGAGAGAAACAAGACCTCAGAGTCAAGAAGACCTGGCTTCAAGTATGTGCTCTGTCATGGCTCTGTGACCCTGGGTTTTAGGTGACACTTCAATTCACACTGGACCATACACTTTTTTAACATTGGAAATTGTCAACAAGATGGTGACCTTCCTTGATAGAAGAAATCCCCAAATGGGATTTCTCTAAACTGATGAAATCAGAAGTATAGTTAAAAACAGAAACAAAACAAAAAGCTGATTTAGCTAGCACTATTTCTTTTTCCTTTCATATTTTCACTCTAAGATGGATATCTGTAGTGCTAAGGGAGAAGTATTTATGCATTTGTTTACTGGCCTGCTTGACTCTCTGCATCAAAATCTTTTCAATCTGGGATCTGTAACTGAGTCCCTGTCTACAACCTCAATGTTTTCCTCTCCCCTACATTACCTTCATCCCTTCTCTCCCACTGGCCATAGACTGGGAGCAAATATATGTTAGAGGTGGGCTATATAAGGTGCTCTGTCAATCAAGAGTTTTTCTCTGATTCAATATTATTAGTTTTATTGGTGGTCCCATTTTGTCCTTGACCATTTTGTCTTCCACAGGCTTTGTCTTTAATACCACTTGCTGGATCTGGGTGTTGTGTACATGCCCACAACTCTGAAGGTGATATTCCTGGGCTCTTAATTCAGACCTCAGATTCTTTTTTTTTATTTTCTTGTGCTCTTCCTGTCAGCTCCTTTGTAACTCATAATTTTAGGGAGCTGCCTAGAACATGGAAAGATGTATCTTACCAATTAGCTCCAAAGTCTATGTTTTGCAGAGGAAGCATTTGAACCTAAGGCATTGCTGCTTCCTATGCCAGTTTTCTACCTACTGTATTGGATTATTTTTTGTATATAAGAACTTTCTAAATGCTCTTTCTTCTTGCACTCTCTAATGGCTCCATATTATCCTTGACACAAGTATCTGAGTAATAATCTTCCTAATGCAATTTCATGATCACATCATTTTTCTGCTCAAAATCAGTGGCTCTTCATTTTCTTAGCACTCAACACCCTTCTAAATTAAATTCCACTACATGTTTATTTAAGTCTTTGTACTAGTCCTTTACTGTTCTATTTTATGTATCAACCAAAATATATGCCTTGTCCTCATTTGTTTTTATTTATTCTCTCAACTCTGTGCCTTTCCTCACATTATCCCCTTTGCCTACAATATTCTCCTTTTCTTTGATCCTTATCTCTGTCTTTCAAAATTCTTTCAAGAGTCCCTTCAAGTAGGCCATTTTTCCATGAAGCCTTTCTGATCACTGCCCCCCACCCCAACTTGGAAGTGATTTCTTCTCCCTTAAACTTCTTAAAAACCTTTATATAGTTTTCCATTTATTTTATTCTGTCTCATTAAAGTTATTTGTAAATCCAAATTAAGGTAAAAACTCCCTGAAAGTAGGCAATGTATTTTTGTGTTTCTTTGTATCCAGAAAAGCTAGTTCAGTCCTCTGCATGAGGTCAATAAGTATTCAATAAATATTGGTCAAATTGAATTGAAACTCTAACCCTCATCTCCACATTTAAACAATATTAAAATGTTAACCATAATTAAGACAATCTAGTACTTGTGTTTTTCTTCAGCTATTCCTTACTATTTGATGTTTACTCTGTGCCATATATTATGCTAAGTCTGGGAAGAGAAAGAAAAAATAAAAACATTTTTTCCCTCGATGACTTTATATTCTACTAAGGGAGTGATAGATAATATGCACATATAAAGGTGTTAAAATAGGTGGGTCATTTTTTTCAATTAATTAGTTGTCTCCCTCTCCACACACAAAGTAAATAGTTGTGCCTTGATTCCTTTTCCAGATAAATATTAGGCACACTGAAGAAAGGAAGCTTTAGGATTCTGTCAAGATCCCAGCAGGAAGGAATACCATGCCTAAGGGGAACTTAATAAGCAATAAAATGGAATTCCAGAAACCAGGATTCATTAGCGATCCCATTGCTACATATACTGTAACTTAAAGTCCTCTTCCCCCAGTACTCTATACTTGAGACAAATTGTGTCCATTTCTTCCCTTTGTTTTGCTTTTTGTATATTTTTATATCATTGTAATAATTACATTTGCTTTGCTAATTGATTTCGACTGATGACCAATGAAGGAACAGTCTGATGGGGGCTCATGAGCAATAGCAGTAGAAACCTCTTATCACTTCAGAATTACTCTACACTCAGAGGGGAAAACTAGCTAGCCTGCCTCTGGGATTCTTTCTTGCCTCTGCATGTGGTGGCAAAAAACTGGAAAACGAAGGGATGCCCTTCAATTGGGGAATGGCTGAACAAATTGTGGTATCTGCTGGTGATGGAATACTATTGTATTCAAAGGAATAATAAACTGGAGGAATTCCATGTGAACTGGAAAGACCTCCAGGAATTGATGCAGAGTGAAAGGAGCAGAAACAGGAGAACATTGTACACAGAGTCTGATATACTGAGGTAAAATAGAATGTAATGGACTTCTCTATTAGCAGCAATGAAATGACCCAGGACAATTCTGAGGGATTTATGGGAAAAACTGCTACCCACATTCAGAGGAAGAACTGCAGGAGTGGAAACACAGAAGAAAAACAATCGCTTGAACACATGGGTTGATGTGGACATGGTTGGGGATGTGACACTAAACGACCACACAAATGCAACTATCAATAATATATAAATAAGTCTTGATTGATTACACATGTTAAAACCAGTGGAAATGTGCATTGGATATGGGGGGGTTGAAAGGGAGGTGAAGGGGAAAGTAAAAACAAGAATTGTGTAACTATGGAAAACTTTTCTAAAAAAATAAAATATTAATCTAAAAAAAAGAGAAACAAACTGCTGTTGCATTCCCAACTAAATACAATCACATCCCTATGGGAAAGAAACTACTTGTTATTGACCTCTACCTCCTAAGTGGTAAGAGAAAAGATAAGGGTAATGATGGTAATTAAATATAATTTTTTAACTTGCAGTGCTTTAGAGTCACCAGACCTGAGTTTGAATCTCTCTTGTCACTTGCTACTTGGGTGACCTTGTGAAAGTCATTTAATTTCTCTTTCACCCAAAAATAATGGCAATTTACTCTATGATCTCTAAGGTTCCTTTTAACTAAACATCTATGATCCTGCAATCTATGATTCGATGCAGTTCAATCATGATGGTGAAATGAGCAGTGAATATTTCTTCCCTCATTCCACTCATATAATTACAAATATTCAGGAACTACTTACTGCTTTAATTTAAACCTTCTTCTGTCCTGGCAAGGAGAAAATTCATTCCACCTGGACATATCTCTGTTGATAATGCAGTTATTTTTTTAGGCAGATAAAAATTCAGTACCAATAGGTAAGGCATATGAAAAAATGCATTGTTTATGTTATTTTCAAAATATGTGCATAAGAAAAATGACTGGGAGGTAGGACTAAATAAGGAATTTCTTGGGTTTTTCTTTTTTGTTTGTTAGTATTTAAACTATAGACCTTGTCCATTATTGCTTTGCTACACCTCATTGACAATATATCAGATAGAAGCACCTGCAATGAGATGATAGTTTGGGAAGGAATAATTTTGTTAGTCCTCAAGATGATAAGCAGAGAAGGTAGCATAAAGCCTTGTGTCACAATATCTCCAGTTCACTAAATCAGCCAGTCGAGTCTTTATATGAAAATCCTGTTTCTTTCAGTGTTACACATCTTTCATTTGAAGGTACCAAGACAAGACAATATAATGTCACATGCAAAAGACAGGAAGAAGTTAATTTTCCTGCAGAAATCCTCTTTATGGTGTCAGCTTCTTGATTTAAGATCTGAGCTACTTCAAAAGCATTGTGAATTTGGAGAAATAATACATCAGCTAAAAATCTAGAGGCTTAAGGTTGACTCTCCTTCACCTCTCCAAGCTTTGCGTGCTATGAGATAGAAAATGTCTTTTCATTAGTGCAGTTGATAAAGTTAAAACTTTTCTTGATTAATATTCTCTTGTGAAAATTGGTTCCTGCCATGGGTTTATACTGCAGATGTGCCAAAGCACTGAGGATTTCTTTTGTGCTAAAGATTCAGCTGATACAGGTTTTATTTAATAAGGATAATTGTTGTTGAAGGGTTGAGCTGGTTAATATTCCTTCAGTATCTTGCCTGGCAAATCTAAAAAATGTTAGAATCTCGGATACTTGATGGTGACCTTCAGTGATATTATAAGGATTTATGCAAGTCTCATTTAGGGAAATGGTGCAGGAAAGGAACAGGCTGCTTCATTGTTTAAGGCAATGCTGTGTACATTCAAGGGACATGGAAGATAACTGGGTTAAATCCTAAATATTATCATGGGGGTTCCTGATCGTCTATCTAGCTTTTGAAGTTGGCACTTTGGAATAATATTTTAATGGCTAAATTTAATTGCAAACATAAATCAAGTTAATTTATTTTGGCCCTAAGCCTATGGTGAGTAAACTGCTCTCTGGGAGTCACTTTTTCATTCACGTAAATTAAATTAACCCTATCAGGGTACCATCTACTACATAGGAAAAGGTAATTTACTAAAGTTAACTTGGCATTTTGGCAGGAAGAATTAATTTCAAGACCAGATAGTCATTTTTCCTCTCTAGTTTCATGTACCACCTTTAATCTTTTCTCCCTAATTCTGATTTACATCTGATTTTTCAATATATCAATGGATCTGTAGATATATAGGTGTGACCTCCGGTGGTACCAGACAAAATCAATTTATGTCCTTTCAATCTGCCTAGTATTTCTCCATGACCTTTTCTACAATCTCCAAGAAAAGAGTCTCATTGAATGGGTTGGGGATTATCCTCCAGATTTCATGATATTCTACTGGTACCAATACATCACATGCATTAACTCTCACAATGTAGATGGTTTAACTTTTTTTTCCAGTCATAATTCTTTTTATGTATAATGAATATTTTTCTTCTTAAACTCTATACATTTTTTTCCAGGAGAAGTTTGGGAAAGAAAGAATGATTAATGTTTTTCAAAACCTTTCATTTCCTCTTAGAATTAATACTATGTATTGGTTCCAAGGCAGAATTAGTGATAAGGGCTAAGCAATGGGAGTTGGGTGACTTGCCCAGGGTCACATAGCTAGGAAGTATTTGAGGTCAGATTTAAACCTAACTTAGCTTTCAACTCACTGAGCTATCTAACTGTCTCCTGATTAATTCTTTTTAATGGTATCTTCAGTCTACTAAAAATATTTTGTAAAGAAATATTTTGCAAACACCAAGAAGATTGCTCTCTCTAAACAAATGAATCCTTGGCTGACTAAGCCAGAAACAGGTGCTCACCATTAGGTTGACTGGGCATATTTTTTCCTTCTGCACATTCAAATCTGATTTAAATAGTTTTGGATTACAGGTAATCAATTTTGTTCACTACTCTATGTCCTGAAGAGGTCTATAGGAACATGATCTCCCAGATAAGGAAGGGAGAAATCCTGGTAATAATATTTATATCTCAGATACTCCTTTTGGCCTTGACTTTGATTAGATATTGAACTATGCTCCTGACACTTGATGATGAGAAAGGTATTTCTTGTGTGGGTTCAAAAGTCTGTTTCATAATAATTGGTCTGTAGGTTTTAAGAGCCCAGGTTCCCTCCACTGTGGAAGGGAGACCAGCTCCCATTTTATGGAAGTGTCTTTGGAGATTTCATATCATAAAAGCTGAATACTGACTAGATTTTGATTTAAAATTTCACAAGATCTCGTATCTGAAACTATGACTTTCTTTTGAAGATGATGAAATGAACCTGAGGGACCTTCTATGAGTACTGCTGAGTGTCCCTGTACGCATCGATGAAATGGGTGTTTGTACAAGTCCTTTCCATTGATCCAACTAAGATTTAGAATTCTGGAGTCATGTAGACCAGATATGGAATTATTGTTTGACAAATTATTTTTATTAATTTATTTTTATTTTAATAACTTGTGCTACTCTTTGTAATATTTAGTTTTTCTGAGACTGAATATTAGAAAGTATGCCTAAAAGAAAAAAAAGCCTATTTTTAAAAGGAATGAAAAAACCTCCCTGTTCCTGAACACTAAGTTGGTTATCAATCAGTCAACCAACATTTATTAAGCATTTACTATGTTCTAGACATTGTCCCAAACACTGGGGATGCAAGATAATAATAAAAATGTATTTTCTGCTCTCAAGGAGATGCTGTTTGAGTAGGGCAGATGTCATGCAAACAACCATGACTAGGTCTTTCAACTCATTAAAAAAATAGGTTCACACCTGGCTTTAGACATTTCCTAGCTGTGTAACCCTGGACAAGTCCTTTAACCCTGTTTGCTTAGCTTTTGCCTTTCTGTCTTAGAGTTGTTTCTCTCTCTCTCTCTCTCTGTCTCTCTGTCTCTCTCTCTCTCTCTCTCCACACACACACACACACACACACACACACACACACACACACACAAATTAACTATTATTTTGGTCCAAGTAGATTATTTTCTCCTATTTTTAATCTTCTTGGGATACAGACCTAGTATTGTTTTTACTAGGTCCAAGGGTATATGTATATTTTGATGGCCCTTTGGCATGTTTCAAAATTGTTCTCCAGAATGGTTGCATCATTTTGCTTATCTAGTAGTGCATCAGTGTTTCAATTTTTCCATATCCCCTCCTTATACCAAGGTAAAGCCAAAATAGACACATGATTTAGATATAAAGGGTGGCACCATAAACAATTTTTCAATTTCCTTTTTTGTCATGTTAACCAGTCTGATGGATATGGGGTGGTACCTAAGAATTTTTTAAATTTGCATTTCTCTAACCAAGAGTGATTTGGAGCAATTTTTCATATGATTAAAATAGTTAAAATTTCTTCATCTGAGAATTAGTTTTTCATATCCTTCAACCGTTTGTCATTTGGGATATGCTTTATATTCTTTTAAATATGATAGTTCTCTGTATATTTGAGAAATGAAGCCTTTGTCAGAGAGACTTGCCATAAAGTTTTTTTCCCAGGTTGTTTGCCTTTTAGTCTTACTTGCATTGCTTTTGTTTGTAAAGAAACCTTTTAATTTAATGTCATCAAGTTATTTACTTATATCTCATAATGTTTTCTATATCTTTTTTTTTCACCTATAGACTCTTTTGTGCTTCCCTAATTTGTTTATGGTGCCACCTTTTACTACTAAATCATGTGTCTATTTTGGCTTTACCTTGTTATATGGAGTCAGGTGTTAGTCTGACTCTAGTCAGACTTTTCTAGTTTTCTCAGCAGTTTTTATCAAATGAAGTTTTTCTTAAAGTCAGATCTTTGGGTTTGTCAAACACTAGGTTACTATGGTCATTTACAATAGTGTGTTGTGTGCCTAATCTATTCCATTCATCCTCCACTCTATTTCTTAGCCAACTATCAAATTGTTTTGATGATTGTCTCTTTATAATATAATTTGAAACCTGGTTCAGTTAAGTCTCCTTCCTTCATTTTTTTTTCATTAATTCCCTTGACATTCTATTTCTTCTGTTCTTCCAGATTAATTTTATTATTTTTTTCTAGATCTATGAGATAATTTGGAGGTATTTTGATAGGTATGGGGTCGAATTAAGTAAATTAATTGAGAAAGATAGTCATTGTTATTAGAATGGCACAGGCTACCCACAAGAAATTAATGTTTTTCCAATTGTTTAGAGTTTATTTTATTTGTGTGAAAAATGTTTTGGAGTTATGATCACATAGTTTCTGGGTTTGCTTTATAATTTCCAAGTATTTTATATTGTTTAGACTTATTTTAAATGGGATTTCTTTTTCGTTGGGCTTTATTGGTAGTATAGAAAAATGCCGATGATTTTCATGGATTTATTTTCATATCCTGCAATTTTGCTAAAGTTGTTAATTGTTTTGATTAGTTTTTTGGTTGATTCTCTAGGATTTTCTAGGTATAACCATCATATCATCTGCAAATATTGATAGCTTTATTTCTTCATTGCCTATTTTGATTCTTTCAATTCCTTCTTCTCTTATTGCCAAAGCAAGCAAACAATACTAAAGAGTAGTGGTGATAATGAGAAACCTCATTTCACTTCTGATCTTATTGGGAAGACTTCTAGCTTATTCTCATTAAAGAAAATATTACTTGATGGCTTTTGATAGATACCATTCATAATTTTGAGGAAGGTTTCATTCATTCTAATAGTCTCTAGTATTTTTAATAGGAATGGGTGTTATATTTTTTCAAAAGTTATTTTTTCTTCATCTATTAAAATAAACATAGAATTTCTGTTGGTTTTGTTACTACTATAATCAATTATGCTGATAATTTTCCTAATATTCTCTGCATTTCTGTTATAAAACTTACCTGTTCATAGTGTATGATCCCTTTCACATAATACTCTAAACTTCTTCCTAGTATTTTGTTTAAGTTTTGCCTCAATTTTCATTAGGGATTTTGTACTACAGTTTTCTTTCTTTCCTTTTGTTCTTCCTGGTTTAGGGATCAACAACATATTTGTGTCATAAATAGTATTTGGTAGAGTTATGTTTTCAGCTATTTTTCTGCATGTAGTATTGGAATTAATCATTTTTTAAATGTTTGATAGAATTCACTTGTGAATGAATCTGTTATACATTTTATATTACTCAAAGATCAATATTAATAGTTTTTATCCAGAATATATATGGAAATTGATATTTTTCTAATACTTTAACCTTCATATGTCATTTAAATTTTAGCATTGTGAACATGGGGGGAAGTAAGACCCAGACACTTTCACTTAGTTGAATAGACTTAGAGCAATAAAAACAAGGAATAATATAAGAGAAAAACGTGTAGCATGTAATCAAAATAAAATTTGATTGAAAAAGATATGCTGGTAAGACAATTAAACTGAGGGATAAGTGACCTGCAAACAACTTTCTCCATTTATGTCCTCATGATCAGCCAGTAAACATTAAAAAAAAAACCTTACCTTCTGTCTTAGAATCAGTACTGTGTATTGGTTCTAAGGCAGAAGAGTGGTAAGGACTAGGCAATGGGGGTTATTTGACTTGTCCAGGGTCACACAGCTAAGAAGTCCAGCAAATATCTTTTAAAGTTCTCCATCATGAACTTATGAAATGATGCTAACAGGAATCAAGAAGGATGGAGAAGGGATGAATGAATTCTGGTCTACATCATTGATAGGAATGTGAACACCAATGAGATCACAGATGCGTTTGGTAAAGAAAGAATATTTAAGTTATGTTATATCATGAAAAATCTCGAGCTGTTTCAAGAACTTTAATCTGACATCTTGAAATAGATTGTATTGCTCTTAAGAAAAGGGACCATTCCTATATATTACTTTCCTTCCTAATTCACTCTGTAAACTGGAGGTGTAGAATAGATTCTCCTACTAACATTTCTGTTTTAAACAGATAGTGAACAATTTATAAACATTCATTCTTTCAGAAATGCCTGGTAGTTTTAATGTAGAGTTGGATAATATTAACTTCACCTCTGTTTTAGGTGAAATTTCTTCCTACACAATTATATAATGTTTGAGGGAATGTAATTGTCTTTTAATCTGTTGTAGACACATTTCTTACTAACTTTGTACTCAATACAATTTGCTCAAATTTGTTATTTTATTTGTGAATTGAGTTTGGTCAATATTTAAAGTGTGTAATGCTAAACAAGTCAGTTATACTCTTATTCTCTTCCAGGTGGACTCGTTCTGAAATAATTACTTTTTAATATCTCAGGCAATTGAATTGATCAGAATATTGATCCCTTTCTTATTTTTGATCATTGTACCATTGATTTTACATTATCACTGCCTTGCCAGGCAGTGTAGAGTATGAGGTGTCTTGTGCATTCATCTTTGTTAAAAGATAAATGCAGGAGACAGGCTTTAAAAGCTTTTTAAAGAGCAAGATGCTGGAACGGCATTTCCAATCTGCATTCTCTCCTGCTGCTTTATGGAATAGATAGAGAATGTGCCTCTTAGAGGTCAGATCATTTCTTTCTTCAAGTGGAAAAAAAAAGACATAAGTAATATATTAAAAGGCCCCTAGGATAATTTCAAGAAATTAGAAAAACCTCATTCTAGATTCAGACTGCCCCTCCTGAATGACTCATCAAAAGGAAGAATCAGAGCATTATGCATATATATATATGTAAAATGTACATATAGCAGTGAGTGTGTGTGTATATATGTATGCATGTGTAGTGTGTAATTGTGTACATGTAGACATGTATATGTGCATCATGCTTATGTGCATGGTGTATATATGCACATATATAATAAAAATATTTGTATGCACATGCATAGTTTAGATTCGCTTCTGTCCATGTACATACATATCTCTTGCGCATATATAAAGAGTCAGATTTTACTGGTAAGATAAAATAATTATTTTTTTTCTCCATGCATTTGTCCCCTTCTCCAATCTCAGCAGTAAAATAAGAAATTCATTTCAAAAACTATTTATTAAATGCTTATAGTGCCAGGCACTGTGCAAGTCTTAGGGTCACAAAGACAAAAATCAAACAGATCCATCCTAGGACTGTCAATTCTAGTGGAACATAAATCATAAAAACTTATAGAATCATGATAACTGACATTTTTACAGCATTTTCAGGTTTATGAAGGCTTTACATTTATTATTTGGCCTCAGAACAAGCCTATATGATGGGTTCTATAGGTATACTTTGTTAATATTTCACAGATTAAAAACAAAACTGAGTCTAAAAGGTGAAGTGATTATACCATGATCACGTAGTAAGTATTAAAAGAATGACTTACATTCATGTTTTCCTGATTCTAAATCTATTGCTTTTTCTCTTTATATCATGATACTTCTAAGAAAGCCTAGAAAGGAAAAGCATAATTTTTATTTTAAATCATATTTGAACCTATCAATAAACTGACTTTTTTTTGGTTTATATTCCACTCTTTTCTGAGTGTAAATAAAGTGAAATAGGCTCATTTCTTAAATAATTTTATACTAATATTTTGAAATAACAGCTTCTCCATTTGTGGAGTTTGAAAAATGCCATTGCAGTATTATAATTTCTAAAAATTGTAATAATAACCATCATCTTTTTCTAAACTAAGAAATACCACTTCCAAACAAATATTCTATAGGACCATAGTTTTGGAGTGGCAAGTGGGGAGATTCAACATATCAGAATTCTAGAAGTATCCATGACATGGACTACTATAATTCACTCCTTTCTCACTATTTCCATTTTTGGAATCCTGACAGCAATATTTGGTGATGGGTTAGATACCACATAGTCTCGTCTCTAAATGTCACTCTAAAAACACTTGGGCTGATAGGTGGCTGGGGAAATGGGTCCTCCACAGTGGATGATAATTTCTCCAGATTGGCAAGTTGGGTTTGAAACCACTTCTCTGTGGACTGTATTAAATAACATTTGGGAAATGATGAGATTATGCTAAATAGCACTGATCCTGTCATTCTCCTTCCCAGGACTACAAGAAGGTGCTTTTCTAGGCAGCTGTACTATACAGCCTCGAGTCCCCATCCTCACATTACAGTGCTATGTGAGATTGATTTTGGCACTTGGATTCAGGCCTGCTCACTTGGCTCTCTAGTGACTTATTGTACAAACTAATAAATTGATGTCAGATTCTATTTCTGAATTATGAGGGCAGGGCTTAAAGTTTATATAACACATAGCAGTTTGTCAACATATCAACATATCTCTGCTATATTTACCCATAATAAATATGTTTTCAGAGTTCTATTATTTTCCCTCTTTATTATGGCTGTATTATTTTACCCCTCTTTTGGTTTGTACCTTTCAATTTTCAAAATTATTTTTAATCATTTATGGTTGTGATTTTGATGAAAATATTTCCCCCCTTTCCTTTGATTGCTTATTTTGTATTTTTAAGTACCTCCGTGATTCTTTTCCAAACATGAAAAGTTCATGTAGAATTTGTACAGGGAAAGTCCCCTTCCATTAATCTAATTAAATGTTAATAGATTATTCTTTCTCTCATTTATTAAGAATACTGGTAATGATTCAGTCTCCCTTAGAGAATCATCGCCACTTTAATAATAAAAGATAAACAGACTGAATTAAAAAGTTTATAAGATTTGATTAAAAGAAGATAGACTTTTATATCATTATATTTTGTACCTTTTCTATTCTTCTAGCTGTCATTCCATAAAAAGTAATTAGTGAGCCTTTGTTGATACTGTTTCGCTAGTCTTTGAGTTGAGAACACCTAATTTTCGATAGGTAAAGATGAGGGTATGCAAAAAATTCTTGAAGTTAAAGTGGGAACTATTGGTATAAATTCAATTTTACCATTAATTAATAAATATTAAACATATATTAAAGTGATAGAAAAAGTGAAACAAATGAAACACTCATTGTACTAATGGATCTCACTTTCTATCATCATCATTATAATAACTAATATTTATATAGCACTTTTTATGTGTCTGGAATGGTACTTTAAATGATTTCATTTCATCTTCACAAAAACTCTAGGAATTGAGTAATAGCATTATCCTCATTTTATTGACGAGGAAATTGAGATAACAGAGGTTAAGTGACTTGCCCTGGATCATATATTTACTAAATATCTGATGCCAAGTTTGAAATCAGATATTCTTGATTTTAGATCCAACACTCTATCCTAAGAGTTACCAGGCTGTCCCAACATAACTACAAATAGATAATCAAAATAAATAGTATTTTTAGGGGAGGAGGAGCCCTAGCAATGAGGGTATCAGAAAAGGCCATAGAAGATATAGAATTTAGTTTTGAAGGAAAGTAGGAATTTTAAGAGGTGAAAATGAAGATGGAATACACTTCTGGAATGGAGGGGAAACCTGTACAAAACCACAAAGTTTGGTCATGAGTAATAAATTGCAAGAATTCCAGTTTGGCCAGACCATGATTGTATGTGAAAGATTATTACATATGTGTCTGGAAAGATAGGTCAGAAGGCTTTGCATTTCAAATAGAGGAGATCATGTTTGATCCCCAAAGTCCTGACGTTTATTAAGTTGGGCAGCAACAGGGTCAGAACCACCCTTCCCTCCATAATCCTACTCTACAAGTTTAAGGAATTTCTGGTAAATAAAAGTCGTGTATATCAAATGAATTAATTATGCAAACTTCTTTTCAAGCTTTAACATGCTAGGTATAATTATTATTAACTTGAGCTTATTATTAATTAGGGATTCTCTTGTTTTGTTGTTGTTCATAAACACCTTTGAGAATTTAGTAAATTCTATCGATATCTTCTCAGAATAATGTTTTCAAGTATGTAAAATAAATAGGATTACAAAGGAAACCGATTATATGGAAGTTGAGTTACCAAATAGTAAAAAAAAAAATTACAAACTCCATGTTAAGAAACCTTGAACAGGTGAGACTAGAAAGGAAGGAAAATGAAGACAGTAGAAGAGTAATGTTTTGAAACCACAATGAAAAATGAATGTGCTAGAATTCACAAGGATTAAAAAAAAAATCCAAAAGCTTAGGAGGTGGAAAGTCATAGATGTATTGAAGCCAACTTGACATGACAGCTGCTTGTTAAGTTTTCAGTAAGATTATTATTTATACCTGCAGGAATAATATCAGGACTTAATTTATGGCTTTGTTGATTGAATAGATTAAGAAAGTGATGGAAAAATATTAATAATGCAGATTAAACTCAAAAATGTGTCAACTGAACATTTCTTTTTTCAGAGAACTGATTGTAAAACATTTATCAGCCTACTCCCTGAGTAAGGCATACAGAGAGAGAATGCAAGGAGCTTATGATTGGATCAAGCAATTCCAGAATTGGTGATCATGGAAGTAAACAATGTTATCCACTGTATGATCATTTCTGTGTGTGGTTGTGGTGCTCAGAAGTATTTCATGGGCACTGAGGGAACGAAAGAACTAGGAAATTCGATTGTTTTAAGGAATTCAACATCTGTATTTGAGTGACATGACACAGAGGCAAGAATTGAAGTGGAAGATGATGTTCAAGTACTGAACTTCTTAAAAAGGGTAGGAAAGGGGGCAGATAGGTGGATCAAGGTATTGAAAGCCAGAACTAGAGATGGGACGTCCTGGGTTTAAATTTTATGTCAGACACTTCCTAGCTCTAAGACCCTGAATAAGTCACTTAACCCCTATTGCCTAACCCTCATCACTCTTCTTTCTTGGAACTGTATTAATTACAAATCTTTAACCTTTGGACTCCATCTCCCAGAATTATTTTTTCATTACCCAGCATCCTTTTCCCTTCATCCCCAAGTTGCATGCTTACATTGTTTGTATATAGTTGTGGGTAACTCCACCTCTTGATCTCTTTATTCCACGTGGGGGGCTGCGTGAGCTCTCTTTTATCCTAGCTTATTTATTTTTCTTCAAATTATTAATTAATAAATCCTTATAAAATATAATATTTGAAGTATTTGTATATTAATTTTAATTCTCATAGAATCAATACAGAGTATTAAATCTAAAATGGAAGGTATGGGCTTTGAAAAAAAGGAAAGGGAAAAAACCTGAAGGCCAGTAGATAACTGCCACCATGGGGGTGGTATGGGATATATATCAGGACTGGACAAGAAGATAAAGAATGTATTATTTTCTAGATGATATCCAAAACAATTTTATTACATTTTGCAAATAGTAAGTAAGGCACAAAAGCTCTAAGTGATAAAATTGAATAAAAAATGGTCCTTAAAACATTTACAATTTAGCAGGATGTAGACAACCTAGTTATTTGTCACAGTTACTATGAATCAAAGAAGAGTACAATATTTAATATGGAATGTACAAGGTATTATAGAAATATAGAAAAGTGGCAATAACTTATGACTAGGTAATCAGAGAAGGCTTCATGGAGGAGCTAACACATGGGTTAGACTTTGAAATTAGTGAGAGATTTGGACTAGATATTTGGAATAGAGATTAAATCAAAATCAGTATTTTATCAAAAAGAAATGAAGGCTTTTGTGTGAGGATTCCAGGAAAAGGAAATTGCATAAGTAAATGCAAAGGGAATTGCATAGAAGTGGAGAAAATTTAAAGATGAGAAACAACCTTTTGGAGGGTATTGTATGTGCATAGTGGCAGAAGGAGATAAAGCTGGGTTAGAGACTGAAGCCAGTGGGCATACAGTACTAGGCTAAGATGTTTGACTTTTATTCATTGGGTGGTAGGGAGCAATTGGGAATTTTTCAGAGAAATATAATCAGAGCAGAACTACAAAATCAATTTGACAACAGAATAGAAAGAAGACAATAGAGTTAGGGTGGCATGTAATGTAGATAAGGTTTGCATTTGAAAGGACAAAGATTTAATTTTGAATCCTTACTCTGACCCAATAATAGCTGTGTGACCCTAGGTGAGTCAATTTATATCTATGAGACTCAATTTCCTTCTCTGTAAGATATAAATAATAACATTGCTTCCCAGGGTTATTGTAAGGATTAAATGATAAAATGTATTTAAAATGCTTTGCAAATGTCATAGTGCTATGGATTCATCAGTTATTATTATTTGAACTGAAGTGATAATAAAATAATTTCAAAAGAATGCATATGGAGAGACATTTTGAAAGAAGAATTAATAGACCATGATAACTGAATAGATAAGGGAATGAGAAAAATAAGTACAAGGTTTTGAAATTAGTCCACTTGAAAAATAGTGGTACTATGGACAAAAAAGGAAACTAAGATAATTTATTAAATAAGTGTGAAATATATGAATTTAGGCTTGATATCATGAATTTTTTTTGCCCCAAAAATCAATTATCCTAAAACAGAATGGGTCATCTTGGGATGTAGTGATTGGATTTTATTGAAGAAATTTAAGCAGAGACTACTTGTCAGACATATTGCAGTGGGAATTCATTTCAGGTATGTGTTGTACTTAAATGGGTACTAAGGATTCTTTCAACTCTGAAATTCATTGAGAGGTGAAGAGCTGATTTCAGTATGTATATACGTGATAGACTTTGCATATTGGAGAAAATGATGAACTTGGATTTGGATATGGTTGAGGCAGTGTTGTGAGGAAGATTAGTTAATTGATTAAGTATTAAGGTTAACCTAGCAGGAAGCCTGGTGCATTCTATGATGGAATGAAGAAGGAGGAAGTGTGTGTGCCCTGAGAGAGAGACTCCATTAGTGGTGGGCAAACTGTTGCCAGCCCAGGGAGATCTCAGACCCGGCTTCCTTATTTCCTTGGGATCCTGAGTGGAGGTGGATTTCCAGCAACAACAGAACAGCACCAAGAAGAGGGAAAGTTTGGGATCTGGTGGACAGTTTCTCAAGCATACTCTTTCTTCTTGGATATCTTGGACCACCTAGGATTTTGGCATCCTGTGAACCTCTTTGGGAAACTATGAGAACCCTCAAAGCCACCCCTCTGATCCATAGCTGTGTTGTTCTAGACTGGCTGGTTCCAGGCTTGAATCAGTTTCCCAGAGACTGCTCTGCTCCTTGGGCCCTGCCTGTTGGATCACTCAGATTAGAGTAGAATAAGTCCTCCCCTTGCCCTGTGGTTTATCCTTTAGAGTTTAAGTATAGAAATCCCTTTCCCACCTCTATTTTATTTAAATATAATTAAACTTGTTAAAACCTTTCTTGTTACTATCACCACAAGCTGAAGTGGAAAAGGCAGGTCATACACGCTTGTCATTCAAGTCATTTCAAAGTTTCTGGTCCAGTGGTGGCAGTTGGTCAACAGTCCCTTTGTCAGTTAGGAGCAGCTTAGCTGTTCTGGTCTCCCTAACCTGGTCTAGTCTCTCCTACAACCCAGTGTGTAAACCCACAATCATTTAGAGTTATTATAACATCCCTGGTGTCTCCATTATTTATTATCTTTTCTACAGCAGTGACATAAATTAAACCACTTAGAATTGTAACGCCAAACTTTTACAGTAGAGAAAATTGAGTCTAGAAAGTTAAGCCTTTTGTCTAATATCACAAAAGTGGTATAAAGAGAAACCAGACGTAGTTCTCCTGATTCCAAGTTCTATGAGCTTATACTACAAAAAGTTGATTTCCCAAAGTAAGAAAAATAAATTTCAAGTTGTTTGCTTTATTGGAATTAGAGCATTACTGTTCAGAAAGTATCATTTCCACAGGACAGGTAGATGGCATGGTAGATAAAGTATCAGGTCTGGAGGCAGAAGAACATGGGTTCAAGTCTGACTTCAGATACTTGCTAGATGTGTGACCTTGGGTAAGTCACTTAAGCCTCTTTGCTTAGCATTTGCCCTTCTGTCAGAGTTTTTACTAAAACATAAGTAAAGGCTTAAAAAATACACACATGCATATAGGTACACACACACACACACACAATCAGTTTTCTGCTTCCCCAAGAGACAAAATTATTGACTTGTCAGACATCAATGAACACTCTGCATTACTCCTAACTGTTCAATGTCTGTTTTTGGAGGGGAAATAACTATTGATTTGTGTCATTTATTAAAAAAAACCTGGCTTAATTGAACATGCCTTCAATTAACTATGAAAATCAACAAAGAGACATATTCATTGGGCTCTTTTACTGTCATTTTCCACCATAAGTGATTGCTCTTGTGTTCACTTTCTCATGCTTTTCCACTTTCTTGCTGAAATCTGATCTACAGCATTGTGATTGTGAAAGACCAAGTCTCTCTTTGGATGATTGATTTAATTTGAACTCTATTTACTAATCATTTTGAGAATGAACTCACCAGTTAATTAATTTTTGGTTTGCTTGCTTTCTCCAAACTCTTGTCTTGCACTATAGAAAACCACAATCACATTGTTACTGACATATCAACTCTAAGCCTGTATATGACTTACACTGCCTCTTGATTGAATTGGGAAGAGAAAACAATTGTTTCCTAGAAACTGCAAAAAGGCAGTGATATTTTTAGGAAAGGAATTCTGAATGACAAGTGTGTATGACCTGCCTTTTCCACTTCAGCTTGTGGTGATAGTAACAAGAAAGGTCAAAGCACTTCATCTATGGTAGCTTTTCTTCTTCCTTATTTCTTCTTCCTCTTCTTCCTTCCTTCCTTCCCTTCTTTATTCTTTCTTTCTTTCTTTCTTTCTTTCTTTCTTTCTTTCTTTCTTTCTTTCTTTCTTTCTTTCTTTCTTTCTCTTCTCTTCTTCTTCTCCTCCTACTTCTTCTTCTTCCTCTTTTCCCCATATTTACATGTAGATGCACTTTTTAATAAATTTTTGACATTTTGTGATCCATGTTCTTTCCCCCCCATCTCTCATCTCTCCTTTCTCTTCAAGATGGCATGTAATATCATTTGTTATACATGTACTATCATGCAATGCATAATCCTATGTTCATCAGATTGGGAATGAAGATACATATACTTTTATGAGAAAAAAGCTCATGAGGGAAATAAACTGAAAAATGGTTTGCTTCAATCTGCATCCAGACTCCATCAATTTCTTCTATGGAGGTATATAGTTTTCTTCATCATGAGTTACTTGAAGTCAGTCTCCCTTCTTCTTTAGACAGATTGCATGTTTCTTTTCAAAGTTGTAAATCTCTCAATTTTTACTCTTGAAATTAGCAAGAACAATGTGACTATTTACAGAGGATAAAATCTTGTTCAATTTTAAAAGCAGCAACTATTCTCAAAGAGCTCCATTGATAATGTCTTTCTCTAGTCTAAAAATGTTTTTTAAATATTTTTTCATCTACTGAGTGAAGCAATAGTGGAAGAAACCCTGTGTGGATTTTTAAAGCCCAGTAACCAAATGTGCTAGGGCAGCTAGATGGTGCAATGGAGAGAATGCCAAGCTTGAAGTCAGAAAGATTCATTTTCCTGAGTTCAGATTTGGCCTCAGCCTTTTATTACTGTGTGATCCTGAACAAGTCACTTAACCCAGCTTTTCTTAGTTTCCTTATCGGTAAAATGAGCTAAAGAATGAAATGATAAGCTGCTCCAGTATCTTTGCCAAGAAAACACCAAATGGGGGTTACAAAACATTAGCCATGACTGAAAAACAACTGAATAATAACCAAATGCACTAAAATTAAAACATCTCTAAAAACAGTTGAGAATCTTATGCATTTTTGATAGGGAAAAAGGAGTTTCCTTTCTACTGAAAAATGAAATGATCTTGTTGTGGGAAGGCAGAAAGCTCAATTGAACAATTGCTTTGGAATCACAAGTGCACTGACATGTTTATTCTTTTTGGGACAAAATGAGGTACTTGTAAGTTATTAAATGGTTAAAATGGCTTATTTTATTTGAACTCAATAAAGATATGTAACAAAGATATTAGCACTTACTTCCATATGTCCTCCTTTCTTAGGCCACCCCTTCCTCCAGAAATGTGTTTAATCAGCAGGGAAGGGTACAGTGACTTAAACATCCACAATGCTTGGACATCTATGAAAAGACTCTGATTTCACATTGGTGGGCCTTTTTATGCACTTAGGTGACAAGGAAGAAGAGTCAGGAGAAGCAGGGATCAAATCAGGTGGCAGAGTTAGGTTTGTTGCCTTTATAAAAAAACAGGGTGACTCAATGGATTAAGAGCCAGGTCTAGAGATGGGATAGTCCTAGGTTCAAATCTGCCCTCAGATATTTCCCAGCTTTGTGACCCTGGGAAAGTCACTTAACCCCCATTGCCTAGCCCTTACCACTCTTCTGCCTTCAAACCAATAGACAGTATTAATTCTAAGATGGAAGGTAAATTTATTTTTTAATTAAAAGTCCCAAATCTCTTTTCAAAAGAAAACAAGGTATTCTTTGTCATATCCTAGTCACATTCACCATCTCTATGTCTTCCTTTTCTTTGATTTGCATTATGAAAGAGAAATGGCAAGAAAATGAGGGGGGATGGAGAGTAGTCTGTGCTTTTTGTTAACTTTAAAATTGTTTTTAAAAACAAAAATATTCAGTATTCATTTTTTGTCTACTACTTGTAAGGAAGCAAATAGCTTGTGTCTAGGAGTCATTCACATATAAGGATTCATTTCCTATCAAACTATGTGAACTTGAATTATACTTAAGGGCAAATAGATATTGATTTTTTTTCCAATGAGCCAACATTATTGAGCAAGTAAGTTCTGAGGCTGTTGAGAGAAGCCCTGTTAATCCAGCCTTAAGATTTCAGAGACATAAGAAAGCATCTTATGGATGTTCTGCAGATGGAATTTCAATCCCAAAACCACACTGTGCAGAATTGATTTAAAGGGGAGACTGGGCTAGGTTTACAACCAAAGTTACAAAAGGAGGTCAGGTCAGAAAGCCCGACTGATAAAGGTGAAGATCTTGGAGAGACAAGATCAAGAGAAGTTAAACGTTCAGAGGCTCATATTCTATGATGTCAGGCAAAGAACCTCAGAGGTTTCAGTGAAGAAGTTGAGTTTCTAATAGAGGCTGGAGATTACATCAGAAAGAACACTAGGTTTGGAGTCAGAGCACCTATAGTCAGATTCTACTTCTGATACATGGAATCTGGGCAAGTTACAACCCCCCTGGACCTGATTTTCCTCAAATATAAAATTGTGGAATTGGCCTAGATACCTTCTTGAGATTCCTTCCACCTTGAGATTAATAATCTTTTGGTTTAAGTTTGAATCCCTGCCTTCCCTAATTTTTACCTTTGTGGGACTATGGACATAGAAAGAGATTTAACTAGATGCCTCTCTCATATTCATTTCTGAAGGATTGTTTTACCCTCTTTGATTATTGGAATCTCAAGGTATTTTAATAGCTAAATATTCCTTCTCATATGAAGATATTTATCATATATCTCAGAGGTCTTACTTTTATTATTATATGCCAGTGAATATAGGAATCAAAGAGTAAGTCTTCAACATGGGCTCATAGATTCAGGGCTTTACAAATCAACTAATTCATTCCCTACCTGTTATGGATGAGGAATCTGAAATCCAAAGAAGGTCAGTGTCTTGGCCAGAGTTTTACAGGAAATGGTTAGTAGTCAGAATTTCCATCCAGGTTCTCTGACTTCAAATACAGCACTCTTTCTCTTGTATTACACAGTTATAGTTGATACTCATATATTATTATATTGATATACTGAGTAAACTTCATGTCCCATTCAATTTTTTTAACTCACATGTAGAAAATCAAAGGAAACAAAACAGTCACAGAAATATAAAAAAATGATGATGATGAAGATGATGAAGATAAACACAGCAGCAATGCATCACAGTAATATATAGTATCTTGTATCTTATTCCTTTCCTCCCAACATTCCAGCACATACACACAAAAAATTGACCTTAGTTAAAGGGAATCCTCCTTGTAAATCTAGTCAGTGTAGAGATATTCAGTTTCACTGTAGCACTTGTATCTACAAAAGAACTATTTCATTTCCCTCTATAATGTGGAGCTGAGGCAAGTTCTCGTGTGTATTAAAAAGTCAAGGTCAGAGAGTTCTAGAAGAGACTCTTCTAGTGACCATTCTAGTGTACAGTCACCCTCAGGGGATTCTTTTCATAATTCTTCAACATGGCTATGATGCTCCAAGTTTCTGCACTTGTCATAGGACATAGCCCCTCTAACCTAAATTATTGTGTCTCTGTTGTTTTCAGCATGTGGTGTAGGGAAAAGGACTCTGTATTTTGAGTTGGATAGCTTATATTGAAATCCTAACTCTAATGCTTACTATCCAGGTTAATCTAAACTCTTGGTTTCAGTTTCCTTATATATAAAATGAAGGATTTGGAATGGAAAGCTCACAGGTCATTCTCATATTTTTTCCCCTATCAGAATCTCACTTCTCTCTCAGGAACCCTAAATCTAATAGGTGCCTTTTCACTTCATCTTTCTAGAGCCCAGGACTCTATATTACTTCTCTTTCATCTCTTATCCAAGTTCATATCACCCCAACTTATAGCATCTCTTTATGTGCTACCTTCTCCCAAAGTAATGCAAGGTCCTCAAGGATTAGAACTGTCTTCCTTGTTTGTATTTGCATCATTAGTACTTAGAACAGTGCCTGGAACATGTTAAGTGCTTAATTTATGCTCTGTTTCTCTATCTCTCTGACCATCTCACTGCTGCCGTTTCTGTATTTTTGTCTAAAAACTGACTAACATAGTAAAAATGAAGTCACTACACAGAAAATAACCAGAAAATTTCTTTCATTTTCCCAATATTTTAATCATAATAAAAAAATGTGAGGCAAGCCTGGAGATATCTACTCACTGGGAAGTCAGAGAACCTTTTCTTGAATGGGATTCTCTATTATTGCACATGGAGCGATATATCAAGCTGGGAGAAACTTGGACACTCTTTTTGTTCATCTTCTCCAGCAGTCTGCCACAGGGCATCTTTTATAGACCAAGACATCCTTTCAGCTTGGCCATTTTTGATGGGTGGGGATAAGGTATGACAGTGACAGCTTAGAAAATGTTTCTGACTCTTAGAGCCATGTCTGAGGTAAATGCAGATGCATTATCAGTCATGATAATGTGTCCCAAACAACTTTCAGACAACTGGCATAGACATGGGACTGGCAGAGCAGAGATTTCACCTATTAGAACTTTGAGCCACTTTAAGATGACTGCCACACTCCTCATAAAATCATTGTGACATTCTTCCCAAAAATAACCATCCTGACAAGCATAATCATAATTCATATTTATGTTTAATTTAAAGGTATCCAAAGAACTCTGGTATAGCTCAAGAAACCTGCATTATGCTCTACTTGTTTATGGTCTCTTCAATATTAGGATCAATTCCAGGTCACCAAACATAACTTCTAGACAATGATTTCTTGTGATCAATTCCCAGATGTTCTGACCGCAGTGTACCCAAAATAATGTGATTGTCTTCTAGAATTGAAAGCATGATTTCTGCCTAAAAAGTCTTCTCTATAGGCAGATAATTCATAATGATGATTTCTGAAGGAAAGTTTCTCAATCAGGAATATTTCTCATATTTAGGTCCAGGAACTAGTAAGTTTCAGATAATGTGACTTGGTGAATTTACATAATAAACAAAGTGTGGAGCATCTCTTAATTTCCAGGCAAGAAGAAGCAACATATTTTGGGATCTGAGGCGGCAGATAATTCAGGAAAATAAAATTCAATATTGTTTGTTGTACTGTACACACACAGAAACATTATTAGGACATGGTTAGCCATTGTGCTAGTTGGGGGAATTTAAATCACATGACAATAGCAAAAGTTTTATTGTCAATCTTTGTATAACTCTTCTGGAGATAACATTGCTCTTGAGCAATTGGTAGTTAGTACCATCTGGCACTTTGTGGTTGGGCACAATTCCAACACCATAAGGCAAAATGTCAGTAGTTAAAGGCCATGGTTTATGTTCATTGTAATGTATTAGCACTGATCTACTAGTCAATAGAAATGCTGGAAATGGTCCTCATGCTGGCAATGCCAAAATCAAGGAATGTCCCTCCTCTGTTTTCTAAAGATAATGAAGTGATTCAGTAATAGCTGCCTTTTGGAGGAAAATGAGACATAAATTGAGTACTTCCATATTTGATATTTTTTCTTTGAAGATGAGAGATATCATTTGTGGATCCTCATACAATGTCCTCAAGAAAGGAGTTTTAAATGCTCTCAAATGATTGTGGCTTAGGCAGACATAGTGGATATCACTGGCGATTAGTTGTTTTTTAGATTTAGAAAAGGTCAAGTTTTAGAAACACCTGTCCTTAGCAAGAACAACAAGTTGATTGACAGAAGGTACTGAATACAGACATCCAGGATACTTTGAGTACTCTCATTTGGCCTTTAGCTTTTGTCTTAGCACAACTGGTAGTGTGTACAGGTGATCCTTGGGGCCATATGGAAAAAAAAAAAGAGATTGCCAAGGGAATATAGTTAGAGAAAAGAAGGGGACTAAAGGCTGATGTTTGTGGAATACCTTAAAAAGAAAAGTAGAGATCAAAGAAGACAGAAATAGAGTGGTAAGACATATGAGGGGATCATCATATTTAGAGGCAAGAAATGAAAATGTACAGAAGGAAAATAAATCAATAATGTCAGATCCTTTAGAGAGGTTAGTCTTTTCTGCAAATGAATTCTAGAAAATGAGTGATTGACATTAAACTCATTAACATGCCCCAAATCAAACATTTAAAACCAAAGATATTTATTAGGGCAGATAAAATATTTAAATTCCTTATAACTACTTGAGGATATAATGGCACTGCCTCTTCAGTGGTAATGAGACCCCATCATCATCAACAAAGAAGGCTCTGTGCTGTATTTCCCTAACAAAGGCAAGAGAAAGTCAGGCAAATCTTCAAAATTCTGGTCCTTTAATTTGCTGATTAATCGCCACCATACAGCTATGATAGCATATACCAATAGAAAGTGAATAGGAATTAAAACAACAATAACAACCTGAATTTCACCAAAGAAGTTCTAGTAGTCTTAGAGCCCTCAGAATCTGATAATGCATATTGTAAGTATACAGTTAATATAGATGTGTCAGGGCTTCTTTCAACTTCAGGTAATGGAATATTTCAATGTATCTTATGGAAACTGCATTAGGTCCTTGAATTCACTTCATATTCCTTACTTTCCCCATCTGTCTGCATGACAAGGAAGCCTTTAAGAGAAACGAGTTAATATACTTGTTCCATATTGTACTCTAACTCCATTTGTTCTTTAAATATAAGTTCATAATTTAAGTCTTAAGACTTAAGGTGAGTAAATGAAAACTATTGTATTTATGTGGAGAATTCACTGCTTTCCATCTTTTAATTCTTGCTAGCAGTGACCTTGTCTCAGAAGCAAATGAATTAAAAATAAAAACAAAACACTTGTATTGATAAAGTAGGAACAGAAAAGTGTTATTTATACTCCAGCCACTTTCCTCAGGGGACTAAGTGCTATAAATGGTGGTGAGAGGGA
This sequence comes from Gracilinanus agilis, assembly GCF_016433145.1. Lineage (NCBI taxonomy): Eukaryota > Metazoa > Chordata > Mammalia > Didelphimorphia > Didelphidae > Gracilinanus > Gracilinanus agilis. The sequence goes on from NC_058132.1 coordinate 579,804,970, forward strand.
GAGAAAAGAAAGAGAAAGAGAGACTGAAGCACTCCTTAATGTATTTGGAGCCCAGTAAATAATATGTTAAAGACCTTTTTTATTTTCCAGTTATGAATTGTCACTTGTCCGTGAAGGCTCATTTATATTTAAATGTAAAGTTTTCCCATCAATTTCAACTTGAAACTCAATCTATTCCCTTTCTTAAATTGAAGCACTAGGTACAACATTCAACTCATAGCCATTTTATTTGTCCAGCCCTGCAAAAGAATCTCGATTCTATATATACATATATATGGGTATATATATTTATGTATATAAATATATATATATATATATTTCAACCCATTCCAAGCTCCATTTATATGGTTTTACTTTTAAAATCAATTTGCAATGAAAATAAGAATATATTCAGATTAATGAAAGGGCCTTTTGTTCTTTCTTTGGAAAAGTCTAAATGGTAAGTTTATAATAATAGAATAATAGAAAAAAATCTGCTTAAGAACATTTTTTCCTCCCCAAGAGAATGGGATTATATCAATAGAATAATAGTAAGGTGAGTCACCTTTTAGAAAAAAAACATTTTCCTGAGACTACCATGAAAATCTCTTTTTCTTAATAGACTTGCCACTGTGCATGTGTCTGTAATGAGTATTTATGATATTGAATATAAATGTTTTTCTTCACCTACTTCTTCATCTAAAAGACTTATATGGGCTAAGATGCCAGAACAAGGAATTTTAGACTTGTCTCACTGATAACTGGGAATCATGGAAAGTTCTCAAATAGTATTGTGATCTGGTCAGATATGTGGTATAGTCAGAAGATTATTTAGGGTTTAAGACATATACAAAGATTTCATTAGTCACTACATGACATAGAATTATTACAAAAGTTGTTTCTATTTTTCTCAAACAAGTTATCTTTAGATTTTCACTAAATTAAGGAAAAACATATTGTTTAGAAAGTGCTCTTTTAGAAATTAAATTATTCAAGTAAGTGAAGAATAAGGTCCTTCATCACTATTATACTATTATACTCACCACACTGACTCCACTCCTCTCTCTTCAGACTTTTCCATCTGCTTGCCAGCAGGGTCTGAGACAAAACTGTTAAGTAAGTAAGCTTTATCTTTGTTGTCTCTCGTTTTTCTACCCATTTCTCAGTTGTCCCTTTCACTTACCACCTGGATATTCTTTTCTTCATTGCTTAAATACCCAGTATTGGTATGAAAAATTTCTTTTCTTCAGAAAAGAAACCAGAAATTCATTCACATTAAAGTGTATATCACAGAATCTAATCATCTTGGAGGTGGAAGAAACTGACTTCAGAGACCATCTAGTTATGGCAGAGAATGATGGATTTGTAGTCACAAGGAGTGAATTCCCATCCCAGCTGAGTTATCTACTGTGAGACTTTGGACAAATCATTTAATCTTGCTCACTTATCCCTAAAACCAGGAGGCAAAGAAAATGACATTTAATGTCCTATATACATCTAAGGCATCTAAGTGGCTCAGTGGATAGAGCACTGGTCCTGGAGTCAGGAAGACCTGAATTCAAATCTGGCTTGAGATGTTTACTAGCTGTGTGACCTTAGGCAAGTCACTAAACTTCTCTTTGCCTTGTTCTATTGGAGAAATAAGTGGCAAACTAACTACCTTATCTTTGCTACAAAAGTACTATATAGATCCACAAAATGTTGGATATGATTGAACAACAACAAAGATCTAAATCTCTGATCTATAGTTTAGTTTATCCATATCTGAGTCCACTCCCTCACTCAGCTTTTTCTTAAAGAATTCTACTTCGGTCAGGGTAGGGGTGAGGTAAGACATGATCTCTGGAGGTAAAGGGGAGCAAGAGAGAGAGAGAGACAGAGAGAGAGACAGAGACAGAGACAGAAAGGCAGAGAGACATAGAGATACAGAAAGACAGAGAGATACAGAAAGACAGAGAGAGAAAGAGAGAGAGAGAAAGACAAAGCCAGAGAAAGAGATAGAGACAGAGAAGAGACACAGAGAGACACTCAGATAGACAGGAAGACAAAGAGAAAGAGAGAGACAGAAAGAGAGAGAGAGGGAGAATTCTTAGGAAATTTTCTGTTTTGTAAAGTCAAATTTGCCTTTTTTGCCACCTTCATCTATTTATTTTAGTTGCATCCTCTGGGGCCAATGCTCCTCAAAATGTGTATAAACATATAAATATGTCTACACATATAATAACTGTGAATATGTTTTCTTTCCACAAAGCTTTTTTTTCTCTCTCACAATGTAGGATAAAATGAGATTTTTTTTATCCTTTATGAACAAACTTGGCCATCTAAAAAGTAAATGGTAACAAACTACATTTCATCATCAAACTCTCTTCAGTTAGACAGGTGTATCATTATTTTATAGATGAAAAAAGAATGAAGACTCAGATTAGAGAGAAAACTTAGTACAGGTAGACTCCACTTCCAATTCTCAGGACAGTTCTTTAGAGAGGAATTTAATGTGGACACTATTAGAGTTTATTTGTAGCTAAACACATTTTTTTTCCTTATGATGATAAAAATCTTTTGGGAAGTTACCAACTTCCATAACTTTTACCACTTAACTTGAAGACATAATACTTGGGAAAGAATAAGAGGGAAAGGTAACCAAAAATGAAGAACCCATAAACCCACATTATAGGTAGTCAAGAAAGAGTTATGCTTTACTAGAATTAAATTTTACAGCATATATGTTTGTACATGTACATGTAGCTATCTAATCTATGTAATAAATATATGGAAATATATTTCTGAGCATGCACATATACATATACATCTGTTGAGACATCTACATATGAACATGTACATAAGCATGCATATATTCATATAGCAAATGAAATCACACACAATCATTGGTACATATATACTATATGACCACACACATAGCTATACATGGACATGTGTACATATACACATTTAGATACATATGTGTGCCTGTTTATATGTGTATATATAATATGTACTCTGCTGTGTATATTAATTCATATGTATCTTTATCCCTATAGATAGAAAGTTTGACATATTCACTCTTCCACGGGGTTCTGTTCTATTTAACAGAGAGAAGCATCACAGAATTTCAAGCTGAAGGGTCTGTGATGACCATCTAATCCAACTTCTTCCTTCATAAAAAAAAACCTTGCTATAACATGCTCTCCAAGCTGTTATTTAATTTGAACTTGATGATTTTCAGTTGAGGGGAGAGGAGAGCGAACCCCTGATCATTGAAGCAAAATCATTCCTCTCTTGATATCTCAACTGTTAACAAGTTTTTTTCAATGTCAAGTTTAATTTTGCATCTTTGTATCTTTTCCCCACTGTTCAGGGTTCGACAGTCTCGGAAAAAATATTAGTTCCCTTTCTACGTGATACCCTTTAGATATCTGAAAACAGCTGCCATGTATCTCTCCTGTTTTTACTTTAATCTGAACATTCCTATTTTTCCCCCAGTGGATTCCCTTTACTTTGACTATTTCCCTCCTTTCCATATACTTCTGTCTATCAGTGTATTATCAGTGAGTGCCCAGGATGGAGCAAATTAATACAAATGTATTCTGTCTAGGGCAAAAAAAACAATAGGAATTTCATCTGCTTCGTTATACTTTCTTCATGCAGCATAAGATTTTGTCACTGTTGACTCATATTACCCTTTGTTATAATAAAACGTAGTTTTTTCCAGACAAATACCTACCTCTCCCCAATTTATAATTGTAAAGTCATTTTGTTAAACCAGAGGGAAAGACTTCACATTTATCCTTATTAAATTTCATCTTATTTAGCTTAGCCTAATATTCTAGCTTGTCAAAATCTTTTTTGCATCCCGACTCTGTCAGCCAGTATCCTTTCCTCTCAACTTTGTGTCATCTGCAAATTTGATAAGCATGACACCTGTACTTTTATTCAAGTCAATGATGAAAATGTGAAACAGCACTAGATCAAGCATAGATCCTTGGGGTACTTGGTTAGACGTGGGGGAGGGAAAGGAAGGGGAGGCGAGGCAAGGCTACAGAATGATTTATAATGACATGTTAGAAATGTGACAGGGACAATGCTAAGCATTTCATAAATATTATCTCATTTGAGCTAGTCAGTCAATAAGCGTGTATTAAGTACCTATCATGTGCCAGGCACTTTCCGAAGGGCTGTGGACACAAAGAAAAGCAATAGGCAGACCATTCTCTATTGGCAACCTCTTTCCTACCTCAATATTGAGCCAGGACTGATTATTCTTGGTATGGCCATTCAGTCAGTTCCAAATCTGCCTCATCTCATAGGGCCTATATTTCTGCATCTTGTGCATAAAAATAGCATCAGATACTTTATCCAATCCTTGATTAAAATCTATAAATTACATCTATGATATTCCTCAGATCCAAAGGCTATTAACCCTGCCTAAAAAAGGAAATAGCATTAATCTGTCATGGTCGGTTCTCCATCATGATTCATTTTGGTTCCTTGTGTTTATCCTTTCTTCATCTAGATCAGTGATGGGCAACCTTTTTTTTTTTTTTTTTTAATTTTTATTTTATTTATTTTTTTTTTTAAAACCCTTACCTTCCGTCTTGGAGTCAATACTGCATATTGGCTCTAAGGCAGAAGAGTGGTAAGGGTGGGCAATTGGGGTCAAATGACTTGCCCAGGGTCACACAGCTGGGAAGTGTCTGAGGTCAAATTTGAACCTAGGACCTCCCGTCTCTAGGCCTGGCTCTCAATCCACTGAGCTATCCAGCTGCCCCGATGGGCGACCTTTTGAACTTGGTGTGTCAAAATTCACCAAAAAACTGAGCATAAGTTGGGTGGTGTGTCACTTTGAGAAAAAACCCATAATTTTGCAATATTTATAGTTTAAGTAACAAAAATGTATAATTGTAATATATAACTGTATTTAATAAACTGAAAACTAATTATTTAACTTACCTGCTAAGGTAACCTTCTTTGTTCATTTGTCAGTAGGTTTCTTTTGTTGGTCTTGATATTATTTAACTTGTGTGGGGTGCTGCGAACTAAGATAAGTGAGGGGGAGGCGGAATTCTTTAGCTAACCTGCCTATTAGTGACTTTTTTGTTGCTGAATTTCATTGGCTAATGAAAATTCAACTACACTACAGCAAATATTTCATCCTTGGCATGCAGCCCCATACTTTTCTGTATGCGGCCGCATGTCATCGAAAATGACTACTTGTGTCAGTGCTGACTCGTGTGTTTGCCATCGGGGATCTAGATATTCCTAATTCTTCCTTTAATGAGCCATTCTAGAAGTCTCCAAAAAATGGAAGTCAAGCTCACTGGCCTATAGTTTGCACTTTCCATTCTCTTTTCATCCCCACCTTCCCTTCGACTTCCCCTTCACACTTTTTAAAAATTCCAGACAACAGTTGCCATTCTTAGGTCTTATGGTGTTGTTTTTTCAAGTATCACTGAGAATAGCCTAACTACTTCATCTACAATTTCTTTCCTTTTGCTGAGCATAGAGCATATAATTAGTCTGAGATAGGTGGGATAGGTGCTCTCCTAGAATCTCTTATCTCATTTATCAACTCTCTTCTGGCAATTTCAGGAAAGGAAAAGTAGAGATAAGGACTGCATAAAGTGGTTTCCTTTTTTTTTTTTTTTTTTAGGAAACTCATGGGGCGATAAGCTTTCTCTAGCAATTTAGTAACATTCTGCCTAGCAAAGCAGCTAGGTATTATGGTGGACTGAGTGCTGGACCTAAAGTCAGGAATACCTACGTTCAGATCCACCCTCAGATACGTACTGATTGTGTTGCCCAGAACAGTGAGGTAAAATGATTTGTCTAGGGCCTCACATTCAATATATGTCAGAGGAAGGACTTGAACTCATGTCTTCCTGGTTTCAAAATCACTCTCAATACATTTTCCACACTTTTTTTGGCAGAGAATATAAGCAGAATAAGAATTGAGGAACTATTACCATCATTTCTTTCTCTTTTAGTTATATCCTTTTCCGTTTTGATGTTTTTATTTTCTCTAACTAAAAAAGAAAGATCTTAAGCCAAAGATACAAAAATATTATGTAGAATTTCCAGTATCACCCTGTAAATTGTAGCTATATCATCCATACCTACATAGTTGATAGCTATATTTTTTTAGAGGGGGAAAGGAACATTCTTTTCCTCTGAAATATTTTATTAGACCACTACATCAACTTTTAGATGCTATTGTCTAATACATTACATAGTTAGATTATTAGCTAATATCTCCTAATTCTAAAACTTATCATTTGTATAGCACTATAACACTTACAAAACACTTGTGGAACCTTATGATTCTCACAATCATACTATAAGATGTGTATAGTAGGCATTTTAAGTCCTTAAATGACTGTTCTCATTTTAAAAATGAAGAAGCAGAGACTTAAAGAAGTAAATTTTTTTCCCTAAAGTTACATAACTATTAAGCAATAGTTATGGAATTCATGGAACCTGATGAATTGGTCAAGGATCTTTTAGTAAAACATGTTTCCACTTATCCTACCCCATATATTGAAAAATTCACATTTTCTACATACAGGTCTCATCTCTAAATATATAGAGAGAACTTTGACAAATATATAACAACATGAGCCATTCTTCAATTGATAAATGGTTAAAAGACATGAATAGACAGTTTTGGGATAAAGAAATCAAAGCTGCATATAAATGTATGAAAAATGCTCTAGATCATTATTTATCAGAGAAAGGCAAATCAAAAGAACTCTAAAATATCATCCCATACATATCAGATTGGCTAAAATGCTAAAAAAGGAAAAATGACAAATGTTGGAGAGGATGTGGAAACATGGAGACAATAATATCCTATTGTTGGATCTGTGGCTGATCCAACCATTTGAGAGACCAATCTGGAATTTTGCTCACAGGGTTTTAAAAACTGTGTATATGCCTTGTGAACCACCAATAACACTATTAGGGTTATTTCCTAAGGTGATGAGAGAAAAAGGAAAAGAGTTGATATGTTCTAAAATGTTTATAGCAGCTCTTTGTGGCAACAAGGAACTAGAAATTAAAGGAATACCCACCAATTGGGGAATGGCAAAATAAGTTGTGACAAATGATTGCGATGAAATACTACTATGCCATAAGAAATGACAAGCAGGTTAATTTTGGGGAAAAAAAACATGGAAAGTCCTATATGAAATTATAAAAAGTGAATTATACAGAACAAAGAGAACATTATATAAAACAAAAAAATATTGTTTGAAGAATGACTTGTGTGTGTCCACCTCCAGAGGAAGAATTGATAAGCAGAAATAAGTGAGACGTAGTTTTATATACATGTGTATCTTTTTGTCATATGATGTCTTATCTAATGGAGAGAGAGTTAATTAACTGGGTATTTTAATGTAACATATACATTTAAATTAAAAAATAAAACCACATACTTGTATAAATAAACCATCTAGTCCAACCTCTGACATCCTTGTAGGAATTGTTTTTTTTTAATAAAAAATATTATCCATTTATTTTTCTCCTATTGCTCCTTTGTTGGATTTTTTATTTTTTTAATTATTTGCCCCATGTCCTTCACCTTCTATATACCTCTAAAATTAATTGTGTAAAGTTCTGGAGTGCTCAGCCTCTTCCTAGAGCTGCCTGTCTATAGTTATTCAGATATTTTTCTACTAAGTTTCTTTCATTTGCATTTTTTAAATGAGGTCATTGGGAAAGAAAGCTAGTGGATGAAGGAAAAGAAAAATTTTAATGTTACTTTGTAGATAATACTTGTGTTAACCTTCCTTAAAGTGTGGTTTTGAGGGTAATTCAATACTTTAAAACCATCTGTGATTTCATCATTGTGAATATTCCCTCCATTGACCCAGAAAGTAACCTCTCAAAGCCTCAGTGGATGGTCTCATGATTTGTTGTGGCTAAAAAAAAATTCACTTAGTGACTGACCTCCTTGTGATGAGGCTCTCTGAACTTGGCTAGCTTGGTCTTTGGATGACAGCTTGTTATCAGACCCAGATTTGAACTTTTCCCAGATTGGCAGATTCTGCCAGACTTGTACTCCAATGGTACAGCCCTTATGAACCCAGGGTAATGGCCACAGCACAATGCAGCATACGGCCTGGACTTTAGAAGTTTTATGAGAAGAAGATGAAATCATCTATGGAAAGTACTTAGTAGCAATAAACCTCTATGTGAATGTTAGTTGTTATTGTTTAAATGAGAAATTTATCTTAATGACTCTTAAAGGTCACACAAACAATTACAATTACTAAGCTATTTCTAGAGAGAAGTATATAAATTAAATAGCTAGCCAGCATGGTGAATTTGATCAATGTAGATAGCTAAGCACGATAAACTTGAACCCTCCCCTCCTTCCCCAAGATCTTAATCCCTTAATAAAATTTCATTGCTTGAATTGCTTGGATAAGAATCTTAGTTGATATTTTAACCAAGCAGGGGAATATAAGATCACTCTGAGCACTAGTTTCCTATGGCTGCCACAAGTACAACTCTCACCTAGGATTTTAATTCAAATCTAAATGATTGCTAGAAATCACATAGATGTAGAACTATTAGCAATTCATCAGCTTTTATATGGTGGGTTTCATTCAGAATAGGTGTTTTAGATTAAACTATTTGCGGGTTGGGGGGCGGTTATGAAACGTTTTAGTTTCTATTGAAGCCTTAGGATCCCTTTCTTAGAAGAGTTTGTTTTTTTTAATGCATAAAATAAATAGGATTATTAAGGAAACCAAAAGTTAATGAAAAAAATGTACTTTTTTCCCCTATCCAAGTTCTTGGACTCCCTGAAATCTACTTGGTGAAGAACTCCTGAACAAAAAGAAATACTAGCTCTAGACAGGTTCATAGATCTAGAAATAGAAAGGATTTCAGAGACCATCCCCAGAGATTCTGAAGCTGGAGTCTATGAATTTAAAAAACAAAACAATAAAATGACTTTGATAACACTTGAGAAAATACCCTATTTGTAATCCTATTAAAACTACATAATCCTATAAAACTATTACTCTGAGAAGGTATACATGTTTCAGTAAATTTCAAAGGAGTACATGACACAGAAAAAAAAGGTTAATTAATATTGAATCCAAATTAAGTCCATATTTAGTCCAACCTTTTACTTTATTTTAGTATTTTTTAAGATTAAATTAAGGCTCAAAGAGATTAAGAGATGTGCTCAAGTTCATAGAGACAGTAAGTGGCTGAATCAGGATTTGAACACATGTCATTTTACTGTGGAAATTTAACAATAGCCTGTATCCCCTTTTTGGCACCCCAAGGAAATCTTTGGATTTTAAAACAGAATTTCACTTTTGAGTCTCTGAACTGTATCTCTCTGAGACAATGAGTGGAGTCTTCCCTAAAATGCTTGGGGTGGGGGAGAGCACTTTACCAGTACTATGTTGCTCTTTCTAAGGGTTTTATGGTGACCTCAGACATCTGGAAGACCAGCCTCTTAACCAGACTGAGACTGACATCCACAAAATCAAAGGAGCTCAGGAAAGAGATATCAGAAAGAGCACAAATAGGAGTGGGGAAGGATATGTAGTTCTTTCCTCAGAACCACTGAGAGAGGAGGTAGCTAAGGGAGTGCTGGTGTACCTGTGGTCTGGGGGCACAGCGGGCTTAGAGGTAGTCTGCAGAGTGTCAGCATGTGTGATCTGGGTAGTCTGGTTTGGGGTTCACTAAGGGAGTGAAGAAATCTGGCCCAAGCTCGCTGCATCATGGGAGGAAGCTGCTAAGGTTATGTCTGGCCATAGGTGGCTGATGCCTTTTCTTTCTCTGGCCTGTTTTTAAAATTACTTAATAAATAATTATGAATTAAGATACATTCTCTAAGGATTTTTATTTGTAATGACTCTAAGTCTACTTATTTTCACTGTACCACCTTGGAAATAGTAATCACAATAATGGACTTGACAGATCATTAGTTTTCTTGGCACCTGAAATTAACACATGACTTTCTTTTTTAATTAATTATTTTTCCAGATTACATGTGGATACAATTTTCAATAATCATTTTCTGACATTTCACTATCCATCTTCTTTACCTTTCTCTCACCTCTCCCCTCACCAAGATGGTAGGAGTTATAAGTTGTATATGAGTTATTATGATTACATATTTCCATGTTTGTCATGTTGTTAAAGAAGTTATATATTGCATATATAAGAAAAAATACTATAGGAATGATTCAATCTGTATTGACTACATTAGTTTATTTTACGGTGGTGCATAGCTTTTTTCATCATGAATGTCTATTGGATTTATCTTGGATCTTTGAATTGGTGATGAATAATTAAGTTATTCATAGCTGATTATTGTACATTATTGTTATGGCATATAACTTCTTCTGAAGGTAGTCTTTAAACTAACTACCATGACAGTGTGGGGTCTTAGAGAAACCAGTCTAAGGATTTTAAGCTCCAGCATGCAAAAATCTACCTTCTTTTATCAAAATTAACTTGGAAGTCACCAGCTGCATCAAGAGCAAAGGAACTAGGAAAACAGTTTTAATCATCTAGATGGCTAAAAGACATTTAGAGGGTCAAAATAGAGCTACTAGGCTTCCACTCTCAGGAGAAACATACTCTCTTTGCCTCTTCTGAGGATATAATGATTGACTGAAACCCATAAAGAACAATTCTAGTCTTCATTGTCACAACTTACCCTCAATTGCCTGAAAGATGGAAGACTCAGCTTCTCTCTAAGCCTTCCTTTATAGAGAGATGGCAACTCCATTCTCCATCAACTTCTTTTTGTGTATTGTCTTCCTCAAATAGATCGTCAACTCCTTGAGAGTAGAGACTCTCTTTTTCTTATAACTTCAGCCCAACACAAAAGCTAGCATGTGGTATATAAATGGTTATTGAATTGGATTCAATCTCCTTACTTTATAGATGGAAAAAAACCCTTGAAGATAAAGAGGTTAGGTGATTTGTTTAGTTACACAGACAGTAGGTCGCAAAGAGAGGATTCATTTCTATAATCCCTGACTAAAAAATAATCATCTTTCCTTTACTCCACTTAAACTTTGTTGGATGAAATGTTATCCCAGAAGAGAGAACAAGAACTAACTTGGGTGGGGAGGACAATTTCTAAGAACTCTGATTTTGTCTCAATGAAAGAAGGGGACTTAGCAATTAGAACTGAAATTCTCAATTCTGTGTCATTACCAGAAGTATTTAATCAGAATCTAGGTGACCATTTGATAGGCATATTGTTATAAAAGAGATTCTATTATTGGACAGGGAACCCTTAAGTGCTTTTTGCACTCTGTGACAGCTGGGGCTTGGGCAGTGGGAGAATAGATCAGATGAGAGAAGACCAAAACTCAGTGTCCGGATGGGCTGAGACCAGGGATTTAAACTGTAGCCTGGGATTCAGAGCAGCAGACAGATCCAAAGATTAGGGTCCAGAATAGGATTATTGAATTTAGGACAGAAAGGGGCTTTCATCATAATGTTACTAAACTCTTTTTGTATGAGAGAATAAGGGATAACAACAGGTCTTCTCTCTTTCTCTTTCTCTCTCTCTCTCTCTCTCTCTCTCTCTCTCTCTCTCTCTCTCTCTTTCTTTCTTTCTCTCTCTCTCTCTCTCCCCCTCTTCTTTTCTTCTGAGTGAGACTTCTAGTGCTGATAATTATAGCCTAGAGGTCCTGTTGCCAAGCCCTGATAGCTATCAATCTATGAATCTATGATTTAAACAGATGAATGAATAGTGGTGGACTGAAAGATAATCATTCTTATTCAGGGAAATGAAAATGGTTTATATTAACCACATGATATATATGATTTCATATGTGAACTAGATATGTTTTTGACTTGGGATGTTTAAAGAAACTGTTTTAACTGCATTTGACCTACATCAATTGTGTGGTAAGTCTTGGCTCGTTTTTAAAAATTACATTGCTGGTTTAAAGTCTGAAAAGTTAAATGGAAAAAGAGTGGCAGAGTGACAAGCCTGTATACTTTGTCTGATACATAATAACATTTATACATATTCTTAATTTTGGACTCAATCTGAGATCCCATAATTTGGTTGAAATATCAGTTTATAGGACTTCCTTTTCACCAAAATTGATCTCTTGGTCTCAGATCTGCTTTCTGGACTCATGTCTTCATGTACCTTTCCCTAAAAAAGGATCCTAGTTGTGCTCCTGTTTTTAAACACCTGGCAGATGTCTAGCTGTGTAGGTTGGCCTTGGTCTCATTGTAGTTTTCTTATTATTTGGACCAGCTTGGTCTGTTCATTGTTTTGAGAGGAGTGATAATTAGATTAAGTCTACACTGCCCATCTTTAGATTTAATCACCAAAGGTGAGAGCACCTTCCAATTCTGGGAGGTCCTAACCCACATGTGCTAGAGTGAGTAACGAATCAGAATCAACGCACCACCCCCTACACTTTCTATGAGAAAGCATCTATTGTGATTGGTCACGCAGGCTGGGGGAAGGCACTGGAAGTGACATATGTGTGACCCTTTCCAAAGAGGGAGGGGAGAGAGGCTGCAACTGGTGTGGTGAAGGAGACCTGAGGGAGCTTCGCTGGTTTGTGACCAAGACTATTCCATGTGGTGAGTTTAAAGACTGAATCTTCCTGAACTTCTATTGGGAAACTTCCTTTTATAGACTCTGTGAGTGGAGTTTGCTCCATTCACCTCCAGGCCTCAGGCCCTTTTAACCCTCAGCTGAGGGTTAAGATCTACCTGGACTAATCAGTGAGATAGATTCTTAATGTCTTTCTCTCTTCTCTTATGTAAATAAATTTTCATAAAAGTCAATTTTGATTTGAGATTATTCTTAATTGAGGATTGATAATACTTCAATGCTCTGGTGACCACCTTTAATATATTGAACCCATAAAATCCCTTTTTCTCCCTTACAGAGTCTGTTCTAAATCTCATGGTCTGATTTTTCCTAATCATTTCCTCATATCTGGGTTGAGACTTGAACCTGGGCATATATTCTCTGAGACTCTTTCTATCTCTGCCTGTCTCCTCTGATTGTCTTGGATGGTGGCACCATCAGAAATCATTGGATTTAGAACTAGAAGAGACCTTGGAGATCCATTAGTCCAGTGATTCCCAAAGTGGGTGCCACTGCCCCCTGGTGGGTGCTGCAGTGATCCAGGGGGAGCAGTGATGACCACAGGTGCATTTATCTTTCCTATTAATTGCTATTAAAATTTAAAAAAAATTAATGTCCAGGGGGATAAGTAATATTTTTTTCTGGAAAGGGGGCGGTAGGCCAAAAAAAGTTTGAGAACCACTGCATTAGTCTTAATCACTCCTTGGACCATAGATTTAGGACTGGCAGAGAATATAGAGGTCATCAAAACCAACTCTCATTTAACAGAAGAGGAAAGTACAGTCCAAAGGTGAAGATTTGGGTTCAAATTCCACATACATTAAGTAACCTTGAACAAATCAATTAATCTCTCTGGGCCACAATTTTCTCATCTGTGATTGTCCCTAAAAAACAGGCTGCTATTAGGTATAATTAGGCAATGTATGTTAAACACTTTGCTTCATATATAGATTTATCTAGCTGTCAAATATTATTGAGGCATTTGGATAGTGCAATGGATAGAATGTTGTATGTGGAGTCAGAAAAACCTGATTTCAATCTCAATCTTAGTCACTAATTGTGTAGGTTCCTGGTTAACCTAAATAACATCTTTCTGCCTTAGTCTCTACATCTATAAAAGGGGGATGATAATATTAACTCCCAGGATTATTGAAAGGATAAAAGGTGATAATATTGGTAAAGCACTTTTCAAACCTTCAAGTATTAAATAAATGCAAGCTGTTTTTATTATTGTTATCTCAATAGTCTCATCTCTTTCACAGAGTTTAAGGTAAAAAATAGAATTCTAAGACAAATCACTATGTTGCCATTATTGTGATTTTATATTTATTTTTCTATGTACTCTGGTACAAGGAGACAAAACAATTGAATTTTGTTGATGAATAAGTCTTAGAATGCAAGGTTATTTCCTGTAGGCTCACTGAAAGAGTCTTGGTACAACTCCACTAATAGACAGGAATAACGGTGACATAATTTTTATTCCTCAGCCAGGTTTCTTTACTTTAAAAGGTTTTTGTTCCATGTAGCTTGGAGATTATGAGCATTTGGCATAGTAACATCTATTAGAAACATTCTCTTTAAATTTTCATGGTCCAAAGTTATATCCCTGCAATGGTAGACAACATTTTTAGTCAATGATAATGATTTGGTTCCAAAACAATTTATTGGTTGAACTTTCTGTGATATTTTGAGGTTAGTGTTTGTGGTATGGAGATTTCACATATATTAATCCATTAGAGGTACAGAGTTCCTACTGTCCAATTCTAGCCCTCAGGTCATGTCTTTCTAAGCATTCTGTAGGTAGTGATTTTTTACAATTTTCTTTTTCTTTCTTTTTAAAAAAAAAATCCTTCTGAGTTAGAATCGATATAGATTCTAAAGCAAACAAGCTATAAAGGCTAGGAAATTGGGGTTAAATTACTTGCCCTGGATCATAGAATTAGGAAGTATCTGAGGTCAAATTTGAACACAGGACCTCTTGTCTCTAGGCTTGGCACTCTATACACTGAGCCAACAGCTATCTCATTTTTTATAGCTTTTATTAAGATGTTGAACATTGTTCATTTGTTCCTCACAAAATTTACATTGATCAAAAAGTCGTGTTTAAGAATAACTTCTCTGTAATTTTGGTTATTGTTGTTATTATTATTATTATTATTAGTGGTTGGAGTAATCTTATTCTGCTTATCTCATTCAGTGGAGTTCAGATATAAAACACTTCTAGGACAAGCTGATTTCAATCAATCAATAAGCATTAATTAAACACTTATTCTCTGCTTGGCATCATACCAAATGCTGGGGATACAAAGAAAAGCAAATACATTGACTGTTAGTGCATGGGCATCAAGACAGGAGTTATATTGTCTTTATTCTTTTATATTTAAAGCTCTGCTGTCTGTTACACTGGCAGATAAAATAACTGCCCTTTGCAATTATATACAAATTTTGGAATGTCAAGTCACAGAAATTATAATTAACATAATTCCATTAGGAGATAGGACCATGTCAATGAAATATTTCTTACTCCAGAGACATTGAGATGAAATAGGGGATAGAATGCTAGAGTAGGAGTCTCCAAAACCTGAGTTCAAATCTTGCCTCAGGTACTTAATAGATTATGACAATGAACAGTAAAATGAGTAAGAGAAAGGCTTCCACAAATAAATATCTAGGGCTGTATCTCTAAAGGAGTTCTGCTTCTATTCCCTTCCCAATAGAAAAGAGAGGAAAAAATTTATACCCTAAAGTAAACAATATTCTGTTTTAAAAGTTGACTGCAAATGTCCATCTAGGACCTCTTTTCTCTAAAACTAGCTTTATAAAGTATGAGAACATGGTGTATGGTGATGACTAAAGCAACTTAATTCTTTTACACTTGTTTGTAAAACTCAACTTTCTTGCAGAACAAACTGGGACGAATGTAAATTTCAGTAGAGAGGTTTGCTACATCTTCACTAAAGAGGAGACTGATTCCAAAATGGAGTCACATATCAAGAGAAGAAAAAATACAGAGCACCTTTTCCTTCAACTCTCTACTCATGATGATTCTCGCTCTTGTTGGGTCTGCTCTCCACTCACCCCAGTGTCCCAGTTACTCATTGCCTATCTTTTGGATTTTTCTTTTCTCGAAAGTTGTTTCACTCTGTCTCCTTGTTGGTTCTTTCATTCCTGTATTCGTTTTGTGGCAATATTTTAATTTTAGTTGGCCAGGATTCTCATGGTGGCACAGAGCTTCTGAGAATTATTCTGCCATCTTGACTCCACCCCCAAAATGTTCTATTATATGTTTTATTTGGTATATTTCTCAATTAAATTTTAATTTGGTTCAGGATGCACTTCTGAATATTGTGGGCTGCATTTGGCAAGTGGGCCCATTTTGATTTAGATTCTAGGTTCTTAAGTTGGTGTCTATGAACTTAATTTCCCACACACACACACATTTTGATAACAATTTCAATATAATTGGCTTTCTTTGTAATCCTATACATTTTACTTTTTGAATTTAGAAACGTTATTCTGAGAATGGTTTTATAGGCTTTACCAAAATGCCAAAGGAGTCCATAGCACAAAAGAATCCTTGCCTTTGCCACAAAGCATAGCTGATATCTTTCTACCTCGGGTCACTAAGTAGGGTTGTCAGGGAGAACAGAGTGCATCTTCATCCCCCGAATGAAAGTATAAAAAAGTATAGAGTCTCCCACTGGGATAATGCCCAGTTTCCCCCTGCAGGAGCCTGACTGGTATGGCACAGGGGAAGAAAGAAATTTTAGAACAAAATACTTAATGAAGACACTGATTCGGGGGTGAAGACTATATTAAGGAAATAACTAGTAATTGGGAAATAAGATGAATCATATTGGGAAATAGCCTCTCCTTCATCTCCTTATTATAGGTTTTATATATTTGTGAGTAAATGAGTAGGGATGACCTCATCTTACCTCACATCTCCCCAAATATCTGCTAAACAGATAATCATTTATTCAACTTTTATGAATTTATGGCCTTCACAATGTCACTGAAGCAGGAGGTTTTTACACCAATATGCCCTTTCATACATATGCCCTTCTTGATGTAATAATGTCTGTATTTATCTCACACCTATAATTTAGTCCATGAAAACAAATAGCTAGGAAAATGCTTCTTTCAAATCCTTTTTAGAAGCAGAGTATATATAAATCACAGATAAATTAAAATAGTTGAATTTTTTCCCTTTTCCTCATAAAATGAATTTTAATATTTATAGTTTGGAAATTCATTTTTAAAAATGTGTATATATGTCCTAAAGTTGGCATTGGTACGCATTCCAAAGAGAATACTAGAATTTTTACTACTACTACTACATGTATTAAAAACTATTACTACCCTGCTACTAATTACTACTCATTACTACTCCTATTCCTTACTACTATTACCTCTCAATTATGTAATAATTTATGGCTCTTTCCAAGTGCTTTGCATATATTATCACATTTTATCTACACAACAATTCTAGGAAGCGTTATTTTCACTTTTTTACAAATGAGAAAAATGAGGCAGAAGTTGAATGTTTTGCCCATGGTCATATAGCTAGTGAATGTCTGATGCCCACTATTCCATCTGACTGCCTTTTCTTTCTTTAGGGGAGCCTGTTGATTTTCTAAGACTATATTATTCTTCTCTACTCATCATTTATTCTAATCCAGTAGTTTTAGTAGGTATATGCAGATTGTCAGACTACTGGCATTTCCACTGGCATTAGTTATGTCTATGGAGGAAATATGATTTCTAAAGCTTCTTCTTCTTTTTAATAAACTCGTAAAAATGCATCACACATTCTGTGTAATACAGACATTGCCTTAAAAAGCCTCACTTGCAAAAAATGACATCAAAAGGACATTAAGGCTCTGACTTAGATTAACCAAGAGGATGGAAATTCACAGTTAAAGATCAAATTTGCAAAATTTAAACACAACAGGATGCTGTGCAGGTAACATTAAGATGGCACCCCATTGGGAGGAGGTACTAGTGCTTTGAACCTTGACAGTAAACTTTTGTTGATTTTATTCAGAACTTGGATTTTCATTTCATGTACCTTCTGATGTAAATTTTCCTGCTCTTTCCACTCTCCTCTCTTTTTAAAATTAATAGGAAACCTTGCTGTGCTGTGCCTTAAGCCTTCTGCAGTTCTTTCTTTGCTCAGTAGGACCAAATCTATGATTCCTTTAATTTGTTTTTATTTTTGGTTCCTAAAGTTTTAGGACTTGCCCATCTAGCACCCTGTTCACAGGACCTCCATCATATACTGCCCCAGATATTATTTCTTCTCTCCATGATTTTCTAGTAATACAACTTATAGCCATAAGGCCTCTTTGATTTTGAAAGGAAATCATATATTTTTTACAATATTAATTTTAATCTCTTTGATAATTGGTTGCCTATTTTTTAAAAATTCCTATGGTGACTGTGGTATATTTATTTGAAATTTATAGTCTAGTGAAATTTAATCAAAGGAAATGAAGCAAACAGATTGTACAGTTATAAAGAATCCTGGTTGAGAGATTTGGTTTGGGTTAAGACCATATGAAGAGAAGCAGGATAGGATGAAAGAGAATTCATGAGACAGCCAAACAAACATGTATTGCTATGGTAGGAAAAAAAAATCCATTTGGTTCTTTGATTGGAAGTCAGGCAGTCAGAACCTCACAAAGGGAGTTCCCCTTTGCAGCAAGAGCAGGAGGATTTGCTTGTCTCCATGGCTCAATTCCAGATTTGTGATTTGCTGTGGGAAGCCCTAGACAATCATACTACCTGAGAGCCATTAGATGACACATTATAGATATTATTTAGACTTCTGGTTATATTTGTCTCTCTTGTATATTTTATTTCATGGAATGCCCTTTTATTACTGTCATGTGGTTCTCTTTGGAGGATTGGCACTGAGTGAGATGAAAGCCATCACTGAATTTTAAATAAATATCTCTTTCCTTCACAATAGCCTATAGGGCTTTCCCCTCTTTCTATGACTTCAAAGAATGCTAAAAAATATCCTCCCAGGTTTGGGGAGATCATTAACCCTGGGCCATTCATCTTATAGTCTAACCTATATATTTAGGGAATAATAAATTACCTAAAAAGAAATCAACACAGGGTATTGTAGTACTCAGAATTAGAATTGTAAGGTAAAAATTACACATATTTATGACCCAAGAATTGAAGAGGCATCTCAAGATTCTTAGTCCTTGTATTTGACTTAAAAGTACTTTGAATAAACCTAAGGTTTTAGATCCCAAATGTCCAACATTCGTAGGAAATACTCTTTGTACCTATGCATCCTCTCTTGGCTTTGGCGGCAATGTTCTTAGCAGTTCTACTGGAGGAGAAAATGCTGTCTTCCAGGAAGTAATTGTCTTCACACTGTTATGTGAAAGAGATCTCATACTGGTTCTGCTTAGCTCTAGTGGGCAGAACTGGAAGTTGTAGAGTTGGTAGTTATAGAGAGGAATATTTAGTCTATATGTAAGGAAAAGCTTCCAACCAATTAGAATTGGGAAAGAAGGTCAGGAAGTTTTTAGGGAGAGTATGGATGACTACTTTTCAGGGATGTCTTAAAATGGAAACTTGGTCAGATACAATTTAGACTAAATGACAACTGAGGACTTTTCCCACCTCAGATTCTATGATTTTATGGATACAGACATGAGCATTTGGGAGAATGTGATGGTGGTTGGCTGTCTACAATGGCTACAATGGCTACAGCATCGTATAATCACAACTCCAGAAAAGGAAGTATACTTCACCGATGCTTATCTGGTAATATCACTTCTGTGTAATAATGGAAGGGTTTTTTTTGATATATCAGGTAAATTATTTTCCTTAAGTCATGAATGAGGGTGAGTATTGAGGATGTGGGAGGGGTTTATTAGGACCCCCACCTGATAGTATTCAATGGGCCAGATCAGCTAACCACTCACCCCGACCCTCAGGGAAGACCTAGGAGGGAATAAACTCAATGAGGTCCCCAAACTGGCAAAGCTATAGTGAAGATGTTGAAGGAAAGTATTGGGGTTCAATTGTGACTCAAGTGGGTTGGATCCAACCCTCAGAGCCAGTAATGCTGAGACAAGCCTCCCCACTCCTCAGTTCTATTAGCTCCACCCTTCGAGATGATGTGTTTGGTATTCGTCTTCCTCTCAGCCACAAGATCAGTCTTCCTCCCCTCAAAGTAATAGCGCCAAGCTACCACTAATGAACTAATAAAGATTTATTTATAAGGATGAGGGAATTCAGGATAACAGGGTGAGGGATGTTTTAGGATTTATAAGGAAGGAAGGTACGGGGATAACTTCTCTATCAACTATGAACCCCACAACAAGAGAGCAGTTCTGGTTCCTTCTGTAGCTTTGACTCAAAAACTCCCTCTCCCCCTCCTCACAATATCCTTTCCTTGACACTAGCTAACAAACGGGGGAATAACTGCCAGGAAGGAGTATAAGAGGGTTCAAGGAAGGGTCCCCAAATGCCCACTCCCTCTGGAGTCTGGGCACTAACTCCAATTATGAAGCACAACTCTTTCATTATCTTCTTCATTAGCAATTAAGGTTTTGCTGTTGAAATCTCCAGATTGCCCCTGAATTTTGGGTTCAGAAGAGCTAAATTCCTGTCCAGATCCATCCGGCCACCCACAGCCATCCACCCAGAGCCCACCTGAGAGCTTGAATGTCCTCTCCAGAGTTTTTGGCAGCTGGTCCTTGGCAGTTTAGAATCTTCAGAATCTTCACCAAACTCCCTTCTTCACTGGCCCCTCCCAAATGGAACCTGGTGAAGCCCGTTTCAACTCCAGTTGCCTGCTCTCCTTTGCAAAATTCAGTCCCTACTATTAAAGTCAAGAGTGGTGATATATCCCAAGTCACAGAAAGACACATTGTAGAATAATGAGCTCATTCTTAGATGTCTCCTGAAATAAAATTTAAAAATTATTTTATATATGCATGCATAATTATATACATATGTATCTATAAACAAATATATATACACAATTTGTATGTATAATATGTATGCATATAGTATAGATACACTGTATATATGCATATGTACATTTGTACAATATATGTATACATAGGCATATGTAGACATATTTACAGATGTAATACATGTTGATGTACATGCATACACACGTAGACACACATATGCACCTGCATGTACCAATGCATGGTAATTACCAATGCATACAGCCACATATGCATGCAACACAACACACGTTTGTGCAAATAAACATTTTCATGTATATGATTGCACAGTTATGTAATATATGCACACATGCACACGTTTGGTTATATGTTGTAAGATCCATATTGCTGAGAGGGGTTCAAGCTGCAGAGATGGGTGCAAGCTGCAACACAGAATTCCATAGTGCCCCCCAGAACTCTGAGAGAAGGGGCAGTTAGAGGCAGTTGGGTTTCTGGCATAAAAAGGCAGGATACCTGGCTTTCAGGGTCTGGAGTCTTAGGGCTTCTGGAGTCTTGGGTCTTGGTCTTGGGTCCTGATCCTGATCTGGGAGCTGTCTCTGCAAGCTGTGTGACTCTGAGCTGAGCCATTCAGTCTCTGACTGCCAAACCTGTTTTACTTTGGTTAGAACTTTCAACAATATCACTGTTTACCTTAGTTTAGCTATCTAGGTTTAAAAGAAGAATATTTATAGGGTTAGAGAGTAGATCAGCCATACAAGATACATTTCCCCCTTTGGGGGGAGGGGCTGTTTTTGACATAACTGTTAGGTAGTTTTCTCCTTACCTATCAACCTTAAGCTTTATTTCCCCTTCCCATTTCCTGATATCATTAAACCCTTGTCAACTAGGAACAGTGCCCGTAAATAGATATTTTGGGGTTATACTCACAACCTCCATAAGCCAAATTCCTCTTACTGGAGTCCCTGAAGTTAATCCTAATCTCTGAGCCAGTGAGTTTTAAGACATCAAGCTTCACCAATTCTATCCTGTGGGGAAATAATTTAGAGAAAGATATCATCATAAGGAGTTTAGCCTTTTCCTACTTACCATCTAGGTCCAGTAGGTTTCAAGCCTGGTTGTCCACCATTATCAAACTGTTAACTGACTTTCCAACTGCTTAGCGGGTGGTGGGAGGTGAAAGAGCACTTCCACAAGCTCCTGCCCCTCCCTTCCTGCCAGCCTGCTTGTGTGCTTGTGTCTCTCCAAAGACCTTGGGATTAGGGAGACTACAATGCTACTGACCTCTGTCATCTTACAGTTTCCCTGATCCTACACTGTGCACATAAATGTATGACATGTGTGTATACATCTGGGTATATACACATGTATAAATACATATATACACACATGTGTGCATATATGCATATATTTGTGTGTACACACATGCACACACACATACACACACTATTTGCTAAGAGGTTTGGAAGAAAGTGTGATTTAGAAGAAGGTTTAGAAAAAAGTATATCCAGAGATAGATGTGTTAACCAAAAATGAAAAGAGCTGAGAACTCTCAGTAGCAGATTTGATTAATCTATCATTCCTCAGTCTCCTCTAGTGTTTGTGATCATTAAGTTTAGACTGAAATACAAAGCCCCAGCTTTTGACAGAATCCAAATTCCCAAGGCAATAGACTCCATGATACAGGGAAAGGATGTGTGTTGGGATAAAATGTGTTTTGGCATCACTGAAATCTTATGACTCAGGGACCCAGACTCTGTGAATCTTGCCAAGGTTGATTAATATGTCCAAACTCTGTTGGTACATGTATCTGGAGTCCCCTAATAAACCAGAAAAACAAAGATAACAAATTCCTATGCCAAAGAAGACTTTTAAAAGTAAATTGACAATAAGGAAACATGGGGAAAGTCCTACTATTAATTTTCTTTCTTTTAAAAAGACGAACATATTCATCAGTTTTTAATACTCTATGAAGATGATACCCTAGCATTTTTCTGTTACCTTTCTCTTGAGTACATATGTTTCCATTGGCCCACTACATATTTCCACTTTGATGTCCTGAATTTGATTTCATGACTTTTTCTCTCTCTGCTCCTCTTTTTCACTGGTGTATTTTTGTTAGTGGCACTGCCATTGTCTTAGTAGTACAAGACTAAAACCATAGAATTCTTTTCATTCCTTCCTTTTTCTTGGCCTACCATCTAATCAGTGGACCACCCATATTGATTTTATCTCCACAATATTTCTTGAATCCATAATCTCCTTTTTCATTTCCATTACCACCACTCTAACTCAAATGATGATTACTTCCATTGTAGATCATAGTTTCCTAAGATATTTTACCAGTTTCTTTCCAAGTCAATTTACTAAAGACTCAAATGCCAAAGACACAGGTTTGATAATGCTCTAATAATAACAAACTTTTTAAGAACCTCTGTTAAATAATGACCACTATTAGATAGACTTGCTGACTGTAGGGAAGATAATCCCATAAAACATTTTGCAAACTTTAAAGTACAATCTAAACATCATTTACTATAATTTTCATAATTATGTGATTATTGTGATTATTGTGATTTTTATATTCATCACATAATCCCTGCCCTTCCAACATTTATAACATAGTAATGGTGATAAGATATGTGCAATGATTCAATATAAAACAATTAGAATATATATACATATGTATATTACATATATATATATATGATATATATATACAAAAAGATCAAAATGCTATGCTATCATTTGACCATAAAAAGGCTGCATGAATATTGATATCAAAATTCCATTTTTTCAGGAAGCCTTTCTCAACCTACATTAATTCTAGTGCCTGCCTTCTTTTAAGTATTCCCTATGTGTCCTATTTATAGCTTATTTGAATGTAGTTGTTTACTCTTCTCTTCCCCATTAGATTGTAAGCTCCAAAGGGACAGGGACCATCTCCAGCACTTAGTACATGGTAGACATTTAAATGATTATTGATTTACTGAGACAGAAGACCTGGTTTTGAATGTTGGCTCTCCCATTTACTAGCTTTGTGATCTGGATCAAGTAATACCTACATGACCTTGGACAAGTTACCTAAGTTATCTGGACCTCAGTTCCTCATCTGTAAAATGATGGGCCTGGGCTTGATGAATTTTGTGGTCTATTTTAGCACTAAATCTCTGATATTATTATCTGAAGTTATTTTACTTTTCCAATGCTTAGATTCTTCAATTGTGAAATTGGGATAAAATGTTTTGCATTACAAACCTCACAATATGGATATAAATAAATCACCTTACCAAATGATTACTGTCAATAAATACAATAACAACAAAAACTAGATTTGGGGTCAAGAAGATGTGAGTTTGAATCCTGACTCAGAGAATCACTAGTTGTGTGACTCTGAGTAAGGCGCTTAACTTCTTCCTGCCTCACTTTTTTTCATCTGCAAAATGAAGATAACAACAAAATCTACCTAATAGGATTATAATGATCAGGTATTATTTGTAAAACATCTTGCAAACCTTAAAATTCTATGTAAATATTGGCTATTATTCCAAAGGTAAATATTTTCAAGTGTAAATCAAGTATAGGCATTCAGATGTCAAGCAAATACCACCCTCATCTATGTTCTTATAGTTGACAGAATCATCTTTCAAACCCAGAGAAATTGGTAATGTGCAAGTTTACATGCTTGAGTCAGAATAACAGTACATTTTGGATATGTCCTCATTGATTCAGACTAATGTCTGAATTAAGGGTAGTCCATCTAACTTATAATCTTCTCTGAGAGGTATGACTGTGGACCTTTTGTCTTGCAGCTTTTGTGTCTCTCACTGATTCTGTGCATTTATATCTCCTTTTTGTTGTTTGTTTGTTTCAGTTGTGTCTGACTCTTTGTGACCTCATTTGGGTTTTTTTTTTAGTAAAGATAGTAGAGTAGTTTTCCATTTTATTCTGCAAATTATTTTATAGATGAAGAAACCAAGATAAATGTGTTTAAGTGGCTTGTCTAAGGTCACAGAATTAGTGTCTCCTTTGGGTTCTAACTACTCGAATAGTCCCTGTGGAGATGTGTTGTAGATATTAGGAAAATATTTGGAAGTCCATGTATTGCAGTGGGACAAGCACTGGACTTAGTGTCAGAGAAACTGGGTTCAAATCCTTGTTCTTTCACTTATTTACATGTATAGTTTTGGGCAAGTTATTTCATTGCCTTGGGCAGTTTACAATTTTCTTCACTATAAAATTAAATATTATCTTAAATGGCCTGGATGACTTGATATTAGTTAGGAAGTTAAGAGTGACTTACAATTTTCTTCACTATAAAATTAAATATTATCTTAAATGGCCTGGATGACTTGATATTAGTTAGGAAGTTAAGAGTGACTGTAACTTATAAGAATGAACTCTGGATAGAGTAACTTTTTATTTTCTTTTTTGTCTAGAAGTGTAATTCTGTGGTTCCCTGACTTTATTAGAAAATTAAAACCAACATACTTATCTAGCTTTCTAGCCTAACCACTTCCCAGTTACCTAGTTACCTCCATATAGCTCAATGAAACTTTGGCACATGAATAGTTAACTGCCAATGTAGAAACAAGTGGTTTGAAAAAAGGTGAGTTGACAAGAAGTCCTTATTAGAAGCTAGGAATTCTTAGCTAGAAGTTTCAAAAAATACAAAAGAATGTGGTAATCCCAAAGGGCTCTAAAACTGTGTATACTCTTTGATTTGACAATACCACTACTGCAAGGTCTGTATCTCAAAAATATTTTTAAATGAAAATGATCTATTTACATAAAAATATTTATTACAGCTCTTTTTTTGTGGTGGCAAAGAAATGGAAATTGAGGGGTTGTCTGTCAATTGGAGAATGATTGAACAAATTGTGGTATGTGATTGTAATGGAATAGTACCATGCTATTAGAAATGATGAGCAGATTGACATTGGAAAAATCTGGAAAGATAACATGAACAGATACAAAGTGAAGTGGAAAGAACAAGAAAAAACATTGTACACTGTGACAGCAATATTTTTTGATGAACAAACGTGAATGTCCAAGTTATTTTCAGCAATGCAGTGATCTAAGACAATCCCATAGAGTTTTGGTGAAAAATGCTATATGCCTTTCTAGGAGGAACGGATGGTGTCTGAATGCAGACTGAAACATATATTTTATTTTCTTTCTTTTTTGTTTTATATCTCTTCCATAAAATGAATAATATGGAAAAAATTTAATAAGATTTATTGCACATGTAAAATCTATTATCAGATTATGGGGGACTGGTGGGAGGGAATAAAGGAGCAAGAGTGGAAAGGAAGGAGAGAATTTAGAACTCAAAATTTTATTTTATTATAATTTTTTAATTTTTATTTATTTATTTAGAATATTTTTCTGTGGTTACATGATTCATGATTTTCTCCACACCTCTTCTTCCTCCTCCCCCTGAGCTGACAATCAATTTCATTAGATTATACATATATGATTGTTCAAAACCTATTTCCATATTTTTCATATTTGCAACAGAGTGCTCTATTAACTCATATTTTTTTTCGGCATTTCTACTCCCACAATTTTTTTTCTTGATGTGGATAGCATTATTTCTCATAAGTTCCTCAGTGTTGTCCTGGATCACTGCATTGCTACTAATAGAAAAGTTTGTTTCATTTGATTGTGCCACATATTTCAGTTTCTGTGTATAATGTTCTCCTGGCTCTGCTCCTTTCACTCTGCATCAATTCCTGGAGGTGTTTCCAGTTCACATAGAAGGCCTCCAGTTCATCATTCCTTTCAGCACAATAGTATTCCATCACCATCAGATACCACAATTTGTTCAGCATTCTTTTAAAGCCCTTTGCGCATAGTTACAGATTGCCCTCCAGAATGGATGGATCAATTCACAACTCCAGGACTCAAAATTTTAAAGAAAACATGTTAAAAGTTGTTAAAAAAAAAAAAAAGAAGTAATCCAGGAAGAATGTTCTCTTAGGAAATCTGAAAGGAGAGGCATACTGAAGGTACCTGAAAGTAAAGGTGAAAGCTGAGGCATTGCAGTATAATAGAAACAATAGATTTGGATTCAAAGATCTGCTTTTTACCATCTTTGTGATTTTAGGCAAATCATTTTATACAATATGCCTCAATTTCCTTACCTGTAAAATGAAAGAACTTAATTGGGTAGTCTCTATGATTCCTTGCATTCTTTTTTTTTAAACCCTTACCTTCTGTCTTGGAGCCAATATGTATTGGCTCCAAGACAGAAGAGTGGTAAGGGTAGGCAATGGGGGTCAAGTGACTTGCCCAGGGTCACACAGCTAGGAAGTGTCTGAGGCCAGGTTTGAACCTAGGACCTCCTGTCTATAGGCCTGGCTCTCAATCCACTGAGCTACCCAGCTGCCCCCAGGTTCCTTGCATTCTTAAAGGGTATAGTTGGGAAGCAAAGAAAGGATCTACTTTGATATGGTGGAAGGTCAGGATGCCCTGAAAGGAAGACCTATGGATCAATTAACTCTGACACTTGTCTATGGATGTAGCTACCTTTTAAAAGGTTTAGGAAGTCTTTCCAGTCCCTCTCTGGATTTTATTGGGAACCATGAGATCCTGGCTTCTGTCTCTAATTCTGGACTCTGTCACTAATATTCAAATTAGATTATAATCACATTGATTGTACTAATTATAACATTTATGTAATTATTTAAATATATCTTATCATTAAATATTCATATTATATAATTAATCATATTATTAAATAGTAATGTTTTATATCTTATAATAATATTCTATATTATACATAATCTAATAAATACATTTCTATCATTATATATTATTATACTTGTAATAATTAATATAATCTAAATTTAGATTACTTCCTTGAACATATATTATACGGTCTTGCTTTATTTCCTCTTCTAGAGTGATTTTCCCACATCCTGTCATCTATCCAAATTCAACCTGTTTTTAAAAACCATAGTTAGAGTGTCTCTACGACACTTCTTTGACACCTTCTTTCTAATGTGATCCCTTTCTTCTTTCTCTAAATTACATGAATTTCCTCTTTTATGGCATCTATTGCCTTCTACTTTGTTTTTGTTTATGCATATATACACACACAATCTAGCTATATATGCATATATAATTATCACTATATTATTATATAATGAACACCTAGAGGACTAGGACCAAGTATTATTCAGTATGTAATTATGTAATTCTCCAGAGCACCTAGCCCAAAATAGCTGTCAAGTGAACAAGCACTTAGTAAATACCTACTTGTTGCCAAATGAGGGGGATACAAAAAAAGCCAAAACACACTTCCAGCTCTTGAGAAGCTCACGTTCTAATGGAGGAAACAACATATAATCATGTATGTATAAACAAAAGAAATAAAGGATAACATTAGAGATAATCAATAGAGGAGAAAGCACTTAAAGAGAACCCTTAAGGGCTTCTTATAGAAAGCAAGATTTTAGCTGAGACTTGAAGACATCTCAGGAATCAAGGGGCAAAGGGGAGGAGGGAGAGAATTCCAAGAATGGGGAGAATAAGCAGTGAAAATGACCAGAGTCTGGAGATGCTGGGCTGTCTTGTTAGAGGAAGAGGTAGGAGGTTATTGTCACTGAATTGTAGAGCAGAAGTAAACTAAGATATTGGAAGATTGGAAAAGAAGGAAGGGGCCATGAAAGAAGAGTAATAAAAGGGAAATAGGGTCCAATAAGGTTTAGAGATTGAACTTGTGATTTTATTGATGAATAGATATCCAGGATAAAGAAACTGCCTCTATGAATACAGGTCATCAACTTTGTAACTTCAAGTTCTAGAGAGTTGTTGAGAGCACAAAATCTTTAATAACTTGACAAGGGTCACAGAGATCTTCCAGGTTCTCAGTTCATCTCCATCCAGTGTGCTATGCTGACTCTGATAACTAAATGTAAACATGAATACATGAAATCTAGAGTTGCCATAAAGACAAGTGTGTCACAAATTGGAAAAAAACCAATCAAATACACAAGAGGGACATATACTCTATTCAATACACCGAGTGATTATGTAGCGGCAGTTGTCTTTATAAAGACAGCTACATCAATTGTTCAGAACAGCCAACCTGAACAAGTGTTGGTTCAGGGCATTACTGCGAATAAGCATTTACCAGGTTAGGATTAACTTCTCCACCAATAAAGGTTTTAAAAACGAAGCTCAAAACCCTTAAAAATGCTCAATCCTATCACATACAAATTACTCGCCCATGGAGGTGGGCCCCTTAATGGGTATAGTCCATGCATCACAATGTGCCTATCCAATGAAAAACCACAGTGTTTGGAATTGCTACAGTCGGGGGAGAGATCATCTTGCCACTGGTCCTGGTTGCACCTGCTAAGCGACATTATCTAATAAAAGAAATCACTGATATATTTCATGGTTTCTAGCTGTTTCCCAGGGAAAAGAAGATTAAAGCTTATGACAACCCATGCATAGTATTTGCACTGAGAAACTGACTGCCTGGCTTAAGAAATGTGGAAGTTAAAGAAGCTGGTTTCTAAGCAGGAGTGAAAGATCCTTTTTCAGGGACCACACTACAGACCTTCCTCATCCCCTAATGCTGTACTAGACGTGATGCAAGTGCACAATACCTGAATTAAAGGACACATTGGGTCAGAAAGGATATGTCAATGATACTCCTTTCCTGGAACATGATTTCTAAATGAGAGAATACTCTCAATCTAACATAGAAGGGGAGGTGATGCACAGCAGAGAACTCAATTTGGAGCCACAAGGAATCTGGATTTGATGCCTGGTCTGCCTCTCTGTGACCAATGGGTAAGGCATTTAACTTCTTTGGGACTCATTTTCAACATCTGAAAAATAAAGGATTTGGATTCAATCTAGATTTGATTTAGATTCGATTTAGATTTAGAGTCACCATTCCTTCCCCATAAACGTATGATTTCCATGATCCTAAGAACAGGGATAAGGAAACAAGAAAACGCCCAAGATATTAGCCTGAGTAAATTGATTAAGGTCTAACTACAATGCTGGTCCTAAGTCCCTGAGTACCCGCCTCCTTAAGAAGTGATGCTCTCTGTAGATAATGATAGCATACTTCCATTAGTTAATATCCCCTCAAGGAAGGTATTTTTTCCATTCAAAAACGTGAGGAATGTGATACCTGTGCAGAAAGAGGGCAAGGAGTGATTAAAACCCAAAGCTGGCTTCCAGGCTGCTCTCATGCTGGTGATTAGAAAACATGGTGCCAACCTCTATGGAGAAGGATATGTGTGTATGTGTGTGTAGAAGAGAGAACCGACATTTGTATTCTGAATCAACATCTCATTAGTGTCCCTGAAATGAAATACTTTGGTCAAATGCATAATGGGCCAAACTGAGGAGAGTGAACTTGAGGCCCTAGAAGGAACAATAGGGTTGGAAACAGAGCCACTGGAGCGCCCTGTTAAGAAAGAAATAATATTAGAAATGATGTATTTCCATGCCAAGTTTACACCACACCTTGCAGAATCCATGGCCAAGGGAAATGGAGCATAGCTCTTCAGGGACTTAGGGAGCTTATTTCCATATATTCCCTTCCTCTCTTGAGCAGCAACCCTGTTCCCAGCCATGTGGCTGCTGCCCTGAACTCCCTGAGCACAGCGTGCTATCTTGGGTATGGCATTGAGCAACCTGTTGGAGAATAGCAACACAAGTCTCCAGAGGCTTCTCTGCAAGTCTAGAGAGCAGCTAATTGTTTATCCTCACATCCAGCACATACACCTGCTTCCTTCTCACTTGGCCGATCTCCACCTCTGCTTTGAGCCTACTCTACATAATGGTGTCAGTGGGAATGCCTCCCTTGTTGTTGCCCTTGTGATGTTGGCAGTTTAGTACCATGCTGGAGTTCTGCCTTCTATAAGGCTGCTCTTTCTTGGATCTCATCAAAGCAGGTTTACTTAAAAGAGAACCAAAGGTGGTCCCATTCTGTGCAACTCAGGGGGATGCTATACACACTAATTTTCACAGAAGCACGTATCATTTAAAAATGTTTGGAGCAAGACGAGGATAATATTTTACACCATGACCACAACATTATACTGAAAGAATTTAGAATTCTCATATATATTGGAAGAGCTTAGAATCCTTTATCAATGCAGACAAACCACTATTCTAGAGGACCGAAGATGAAGTAGAATACTAAGTAGTATTTAGACTGCTTAGCAAAAAGAGAATGGGCGAAGGATTTAGAGTGAGGGCACTTGTTCAAATCCCTCCTCTGTCATCTACTGTGTTGCCCTGGGCAAGTCACTTAAACTCTCTGCCCTGGTTTCTTTATCAATTAGACTTCTATGATGCCTTTAAACTCTAAATCTATGATCCCATGAATTGCCTGGTATCAGTAGGCAGCAAGGCCAAAACTAGAATTCAGATGGCCTGATTTAGAGATCAGGGATTAATAGTAGTTCTACTACAGCATGCCATGTCATTGAATGCAACATATCTCTACCACTTCGGTGTACGCAGAAGATGGGGTGAGAGAGAAGGTAGAGGGATTCATGCTTTATTTACATGGTTAGAAATACAAAAATTGCCTCTTTTCCTTCCTCTGTGATATATTTAGATACTGAGAACTCTGACTCTACCTTTCACTTCTAGCAATTTTTGCCACTAACAATTCTCAGGAGGAAGCATTTCGTCTCCCCCCAAAAGAAAGCCTAAAAATGCTTTCATTTATAGAAAAATTCAAGCCTTCAAAAGGTTTGGTTCCAAAGATCTTCCTTTTTGTTCACTAGATCCCTAATTTAGCTGATTCTTGTGTCTCTTTATGCTGACATAAGTATATATATCCCAGGATAGAAAAACTTAGTTTTCATTCTTTTTATCTTTCTTTTATGATCCTCCTCTAGGATCAAATTCTCCATCATAATGGGTAAAATTTCCATACTTTGGATTATAGGAAAATAGATTTAGAGCTTAGAGATATTTCAAAGGTTCCTTAGACCATTTTGCAGATGAAAAACCTGGACCCAAGGATGTTATATGACTTGTCAAGGTCAAACTTGGCATAATTTAAGTATCAGAGGTGGGATTTGAACTGGCTAGTTGCTTTCCTCTGGACAGTCTCCATTTTATCCATGCTCTCGTTAAACCTTGGTGCTCAGAACTGCATTTAGTACTCCAAAAGAAGGGAGGGATAATACAGTATTCTCATAGTATATTGATAGATAGTATATTGATACTTCAGATAAACATGAGGGTATGAGTTCAAGGGTACATGTGAGGGATTAGTCTTAGCAAGGAGAATGGCCATCTTTCCATTTGAAGTCACAGATCTAGTGCCTAACTTTAAATATGAGATATTATTATGATTAGTATTGTTATTATTACTACTACTGCTACTACTACTACTACTATATCAAGTCCTTAAAATCTCTTTGAGAGAAGAGAAATATAGAAAGCTGGCCCAAATAACGATCAGAAAAGTTGTAACACATAGAACTGAATACAAGTTTCCAGATGCCATATGATCAGGAGAAAACAACAGAAATAATGCCTGTAAGGTAATTCCTATAAAGCACTGTTCTTTGAATGTTCTAGTCATGTATTATAGGATTAAGGTTGCCAGACTTATATTTCAGGATAAGACAGAAGACTAGGATTGATAGCTATATCCCTCTCCTTGCAATACATATTTAGGTTTTCAGGGCCTGAGATTGATTTCTATTTTAATTTTTAAAAAAAGCTAAGTATTCTCTATTATGGAGGGAAGAAAATATATAAGAACAAGGTTTTTTTAAGACAAGTTTATAAGATTAAGATTTTGTCAGCATGCCTTCTGGGGACTCTGATGCTTGTATCTAACTTCACTTCTTGGCTGTGTACATGCCTAGACTTCTGCCTATTTCCTGACATCTGGTAATTGCATACTCCCTGGCTCCTTGTTTCCTGTCTGCCTAAGTCTTCCTGGCCTATGGTAATGACATTCTTCTTACCTTCTTCTTGTATACTTAGATTTTTCATCTCTTATTTTTTATAACCATTTGTTAGATACTATAATTTATTGAAAAGTATCATACTTTTGCCAACATTGCTCTTCTAACCCTCTTTGATAACTCATGCTAGGTCCCACCCATGTTTTGTTTTATTTTGTTTTTAGACAATATCCTGGGCAAGTTACATAATTAGAAAATTACAGGATATTACACTACTTTGGGACACAGATTTGAAAGAAAAAAATCTAGCGTTTCATCTTTCATTTTAAAGATAATAAAATTATACAGTGAAACATGACAAAACCAAGATTTTAACCCAAGTCCTTTGACTTCAAATCATATGTTCTTTGCCTACTCATCATAGATATGTTATAATCAGAAATAATATTTCTTACTTTCTTCAGAAATATTCTTTGAGATCACACTGTTATTTTCAAATTCTGCCAGCTTTTTAAAGGATGCTTGCCCTCATTTATATAGTATATTCTACTTTTGAATAACATAGGCTAATTTTTTACAATTCATATATTTTGTTGTTGTTCAAATCTTTCAAGTGTCACTATGATATTCTTTCAAATATTGGAGTGGCTATTAATACAGAAAAGATATTAGATTTATTCAATATGAGTAAGAGTTAGAAAGAGGAAAATTTTGCCTCAATATAAGAAAACTTTTCTAAGAAAGTATCTGTCCAGAAATTATAATGACCCTTGGGAGCCAATGAGTTCCCCACGACTGAACATTTGCAAGTAAAGATGGATGCCTATTTATTAAAGATGCTTAGAGTGGATTCACATGTACAACTTGGAAAAAATGAGCTTTGACTCTGCTAGTTCTGATTTTTCTTCAAGTAAGTTAATTTTTTAGGAAAATCCAGGACTAACGCATAATTATCTCAATTACAATGTTTCCATAATTCTTTCACTTGCATTATTTGAAGAACAAATCAAATTAGACATAGTTTGAAATTAAAATGTAATTGTCTTGGACTGACATTTTGAGTCCTTTTCTGTTTCTTCCGGATCCCTCTAATGGTTGCACAGGGTTGTGACCAGCAATAGGATATCCTTCCTTTATGCTGGGATATTGAGATTATGACCTAGTTTAGATGGTACTATGTACAACAATGATAGTTCTAGTGGAGAGAAGGCAGTAAAAAGCAGAGATATGCTGAAGGTCCGATTTCACAGGATATTAGGCTAGCAGGGGCTAAAAGCAAAGTGTATATACAAAATCTAGCAACAGTTGACAAAATGGAGTTGTGATAGATGAATGTAGTGAGTATACTCTAGCCTCACTATTCCACAGTCAGGCAGCTAGCTCCATTTCTCACTCATGTTTCTAGAGTTATTCATGAAAAGATGATGTTTCTTTTTTTTTTTTTTAATGTCATCAGTTTGAGCCACTATGCTATACCAGGGTTTCATTTGATTATTTAATATCAATTAGTTTTCACAAAAGAATATTTGATTCAAAGATAGTGGGAAAAGAGGAGTAAAACTATCTTCCCCAACACTTTAGGGGTATACTCTCCCCTATATATATTGGTCTCTGGGTAGGGTGAGCAAAGACTAAGCACTGTTCCTATGTAGCATTGATCCCATTAAGTTTATATCCAATTCCTTGTCAGTGACTCTGGTATCTGCTTGATGCACAGAACTTCATCTTTTTCTTTTTTTTTTTTCTTTTTTTTTTAAACCCTTAACTTCTGTGTATTGACTTATAGGTGGAAGATTGGTAAGGGTAGGCAATGGGGGTCAAGTGACTTGCCCAGGGTCACACAGCTGGGAAGTGTCTGAGGCCGGATTTGAACCTAGGACCTCCCGTCTCTAGGCCTGGCTCTCAATCCACTGAGCTACCCAGCTGCCCCAGAACTTCATCTTTTGATCCAATGCAATTTAAAAAAAAACCCCTTTAACTTTTGTCATAGAATCAAAACTAAGATATTGGTTCTAAGGTAGAAGAGAGGTAAGGGCTAGGCAAATAGGGTCAAGTGACTTGTCCAGGGTCATAGAGCTAGAGAGTATCCAAGGCTAGATTTAAATCCAAATCCTCCTGACTCCAGACCCGGAACTCTATCCACTGTGTTACCTAGCTGCATCTTTAAGTCTGATGCATTTTTAATGGCTCTCTTCCAGCAGAAAATGCACTCTCTCCTCATATCAGCCTCTTCCATTCCTAATCTTCTTTTAAGTTTCAACTAAAATCATTCTGTCTACAAGAATTACTTCTCATGCTAGTACCTTCTCTCTGTTGATTATATTTCCATCGGAATACATCTTTTTTTGTATATATTGTTCTTTACATATTATCTCCTCTCATTATATTGTGATCTACTTGAGGACAAAGACTACTTTTGTGTTTTTTTGTTATCCTCTGCACTTGGCATAGAACCTGGAACCTAGTTGGTGCTGGTTGGTTTGAAATTATTTTATTTGACAAGATCAAATTCACTATAATAATCTACTTTACTTAGAATGAAAAAGAAAAAAAAAACACTGTGGAAAAGGAGAAAGGCATAGGAGGTCTGAGATCTGATCACTTACAGCATTCTCTCTCACTGGCTGAAATACCTTGAAGAAGTCATTCTTGTCCCCTATGATACAAACATGGTATGAGATCAGCGAAGGGCAAAATAGGGAAGTGTGGTTTAAGATCAGTGGTAAGAGCCTGAGGAACTGGGTACCCAGATGGGATTGATCTTATATCCAAGGCATATTTCCCTCCTGGACATATTTGATTAAGTGGTTGTGCTTCTGCCCTCTTAAGCCCTAGCACTTTGGTTGGATGGATCCATGTGTGGACAGTTTTCTGCCATTTATATCACAACTTTTCTTACAATGAATTGTGAATTTTTTCTAATTTCTCCTCTATACATAGAATTTTAAGTTCATTGAGGGTAAGTAATGATAATTATATTAATAATTCACATTTATATTTTACTTTGACTTTTTTTTATAATTTTTTTTTAATTTTTTTTAAACCCTTGTACTTCAGTGTATTGTCTCATAGGTGGAAGATTGGTAAGGGTGGGCAATGGGGGTCAAGTGACTTGCCCAGGGTCACACAGCTGGGAAGCGGCTGAGGCCAGGTTTGAACCCAGGACCTCCTGTCTCTAGGCCTGACTCTCACTCCACTGAGCTACCCAGCTGCCCCCTTACTTTGACTTTTTCAAATCACATGAAGTATATCCCATAATTATATATTTTACCTCATTTTTATGAATAGGTACTTTGGTTTAGGTTTTGGTTTTGGTTTTTGCTTTTGGTTTGACTTGCCCAAAGTCAAACAACGAGTTTCTTCTGACTCCAAGGGCAGAAATCTTTCGGCTTCATCAAGAGTTGCATTCTTGGCATCTCATGCAGTGCATTCCACATAACAGGTACTCAATAAATGCTCATTCTTGAATAAATATTGTTTGAAATGTATATCTCTTCCCTCCTAGTGGGGAAGATGAAAGATGACAAGTTCTGGTTCTCCCACAGAGGGTACTGCATTAAAAATCAGGGTAACTCCTGAGATTTGCATGCTTTAAGATGTTCATAGTTAAACTGCCAGGGAGTAGAAAGGCCCTGAAATCCTCTTATTCGCTTCTTACGTGCTGAAGTTGTTAAGATAGTTGGACTGCAGCATTAAAAAGTCTCTGCAGGTGATGAGAAGTTTGAGAGTAGCCCAAGTCATAAAGGAAACTCCAGACAGGAAACCATAAGTGAAAAAGGTCAAGAGATATTCAAAGCCCACCATTGTGTACCTGAGATCTGGGCGTGTCTCTGGGACTATGTATGAAAGTCATCATTTTTATATGAATTGACTTTAAGGTTTAAATGTCACTGCACCAGTACATTGCCTTGAAGTTGAAAGAAGAAATCCTCTCTGTGACCATCACTCTGGGCAAAGGAATAGCAGGGGAAAAAAAAAAAAAAAGAAACCAATCATAGGTGTTTTTCTCTGAAGACTGTTCATGCAAGACCAGGGTGGGCTCTTTACTACATGAGTCTTTCATAAGAAAAAGTGACTGTATGATCTTTAACTTTTCATAATACACTTAAGTCAAGCATTGGCAAAAATCCTATATACTTTATAGATTTCCTTCCTAGTTGTATGTATGTGCAAGACTTGAAAGATCTTCTTACCAGTCTGCAGTTAGAAAGCACAGTTTGTGGCCAGATAATGGCTTTCTGTGAACTCTCCCGTTTACTCTGTCATTATATCATCTATGCAACTTCCTGGTTAGGAGTGGAAGAGTGTGTTTGTGTGTGTGTGTGTGTGTGTGTGTGTGTGTGTGATTGAACAGAAAAATAATTCTACTTCCAGGCTTCCTCAAGTCATGAATGGGAAATTGAAATGGGGGACATGAGCATGGAGAAGAGAAAGATTTGCATAAGGGAAATATCGGAATTAGCATTTAATATTGACATTGATTGCTAGGCTTTCTCAATATAAAACAAAATATGCATTTATTATATTAAATAATATATCAAATACATAAACGTGTGTATATATTTAATGTTATACTTAAATATTTAATTTATACACATGTAATTTAGTAATCCCATATGTAATAAACATATACTTTTATAGATATGTAAAAAAAGATGTGAAATGCTACTGTAGAGAAAATTGGCTGAGTTACTGAAAATATCTGATATAGATATCCACAGGACTGTCATTCCTTTCAGAGAAGCCATGTTGAGAAATTATATTCTTATTAAATAAGGCTATCATTGCTTAAAACATTTTGGGGATATTTCTTTTGGAATTTTCAGCAGAGCCCATAGCATATGCCATCAAATTAAATAACCATTGTCAAATATTTTTCATTCAGGGATGGGTTTGATTTTTAAAAATTGTCAAGTTGCAATGTCTTACACTGGGTGAATTGGGGAATAATTTTTTTAAAATAGTGTCATTTTTGGTTTCAAAAGGTAAAAAAAATATGTGACCAGAAAACAATGAGTTTTTTTGGTAAGCATGATTTGTTAAGTTGTCTCTAAAGATCCTCCTAAAGGGATTTCCAGAATTGTTACACACAACTTCTGCATTGTTGAAATGACATATGCCCATAAGAAATTCCAGTATTTGTTTAGCTATCTAAGCTTTGAAATGCTGGAATATAACAAATAAATAAAACCAGTCTCATTACTTTATAATTACTCATTCCATTTAAAGGGGGGAAAATA
Organism: Gracilinanus agilis; assembly: GCF_016433145.1. Lineage (NCBI taxonomy): Eukaryota > Metazoa > Chordata > Mammalia > Didelphimorphia > Didelphidae > Gracilinanus > Gracilinanus agilis. Next base: position 579,842,639 of record NC_058132.1, read on the forward strand.
TATATATATATGTATGTATACATATATATATACATATGAATATCTCATATATTTCAACAACTTCAACATATAATAAGAAATGATTGGAATTTCAGCATCCTCCCACATACTACTACTTTATCTAAAGCTTGTCTATCACAGAAAATTGCATTGATTTATTTTTTTAAAATGACCTCCACCAGAAGGGGGCACTATAGGATGTCATTCTTTACTTTTCCTGGAAGGAAAACACTGGACTGATTTGTTGTGTAATCTTAAGTTCTAGAATCAGAATGCCCAAATAGGAAAGAGAAATAAGCTATAAGCTCATAGGTTCTAAGACAATATCTTTCCTCTCAGGCTGCAACTGACTTTTTTGGTTAACTTTTCAAATATAAAAAGTCCAAAGGAACTGGAGAAGGTATCCTCTTGACCAAGAAGTCCTGGTTCCTGTTAAGCTCTAGGCAGTCAATCTTTTATCTAGTTATAAACACATACATACACACACTCTCAGAGACACTGAACACTTAGGAAGATGTTGATTTTCCATTTCTTTAGTTCCAAGCTTACTTAACAACAGTGTCAAAGCATTTCCTTTCTTGGCTTCTTCCTGAAGAAAATGTTTATTGTGGATTTTAAAGATCCACAACAAAAATAGGATTTCATAAATGAAGTGCTGACAGAAACTTATTTATTCTCCTGTGAATGTAACACAGTGCATAATAAACATTTAGTAAATTGTTAAACAGCATATGATGAAATGTTAACATAAATAAAAGGCATGACTTAAATGAATTTTTATTCCTTTTGTTTTCCCATTGTTGAACCACAGAGCCATTTCGATAAATAAGAGAGAATAGTGAGTGAAGTGAGAGTAAAATTTACAAAAGGACTTTTTTTCCCTACTGGTTTATTATGACTTTGTTCTGGAGGGGAGAAATGGTCTTTTCCAAAGAAAAGCTGAGATTAAAGTGTTTTTTAATAGTTGCTTTGCAAATCTGTGAATGGCTTTGACTGTTAAAGGTGTCTTTTCTTTCATAGTAATAACAATCTGCATGGCATTAAGGAGACTGTTTTTTTAATGAGCCTAGGTCATTAAAAGCTCCCATGAAAGTTTACTAGGAAAAGAAACTGATGAGTCTCTCTTTGGCATATTGACATATCTACTATAAAATATCATTTTAAAGTTCTTTTAAATAAAGAACTTAATGCCTCAGCAAATTAGTAGAATAGACATAATGCCTAAAAATATGAATGGGACACATTTTCGGATGGTGTTTGAAAATGTAATTGATGAGATTCTGTTATGCTTTCCAAATGAACATGTTTAAAGCAGGTGCATGCTTAATGTTTCTATAATTTTGCCAAAAATGGTTAGCTGTCTTTATTAATATTAGTGGTTATCAGGCCCTTGGTAGCAAGCTTTCAATTTCTGGAGAGATTCCATCTTTCTTCCTTATGGAGGGCCACCATGGGGTGGTTGGCAGCAAATTATTATATATTGAAAAGGCTCTTTCGTGGCATGCCATGATTGTTCCTCTCCTCCCTTTTCTAAGTTTAAACTCACTTTATATTTATCTGTATATATCTCATCTATCTTATATTTACCTACATATACAGTCTTCTATATTTATTAATGTCTCTAAGGAAAGAGATAGCCACTCTTAGTTTTAACATATGCCCAGTCTTTGTTGATATAGTGCCATTGCAGAAAAGGGCTGTGCTGGCAGTGAAGTTTAAAAGATCGAGGTTCAAGACCTCGTTCTGACACATACCAGCTGGGTGCCCATAGGAAAGTCTTTAACTTCTCAATGTCTTAAGCAACTCTTTTTTTTAATATGTCAGTACAATTTTTAATAATTGTTTCCAGACATTTTGCAATACATGTTTTCTCTCTCTCTCTCTCCCTTCAATCTGTATTTCACACTCCATCAGTCCTTTTTATGGTAGTGGATAGTGTTTTTCATCATGAGTCCCTTGGAATTGTCCCAGATCCTTGCACTGCTGATAATAGTTAAGTCATTCACAGTTGCTTGACACACCTATTGCTGTTACTGTCTACAGTGTTCTGGTTCTGCTCACTTCGTTTCACATCACTTCATCTGTCTTTCCAGGTTTTTGGTGATCATCTTATTCATCCTTTCTTATGGTCTTATGATCCAGGCAATTCTCTAAGATTATTAAGTACAAATAAATTATTGATATGAATTGTTTGAGAGGGATTTCCCCACTGAACCAAAACTGGATATAAAATCAAGATTCAGTTCTTAGGCATCATAGTTCATTTCTATCAGCCAATTAAGAGACCTTTTATCATCATGTAGTAAGCTGACAGGAAAGAATCAGAGGCTTCTTGCCTATGTTCTGAAGTGGATAGAACAGTCCCTCCACTAAGCTTGCCTAGAAAGCAGGCTTATGGAGCCTCCATATGTATTGGAGCAAAGCAGGGCATGTTGTACTTGTTTTTAAGGGCTGTGCCCTTATCTATTATGTAAATTATGCAAATAATGGACACCAGGTAATTGGCAAGTTTCTTGAGGCATAGTCCATGACTATTTAAACTTTGTGTCTCCATCCTTTATAATTGTGCTCTGTGTATAAGAAGTGGTTAATAGTTGTTTAATTCAAATGAATAAATGATTCTACTCAGCTTTTATAAATAGTGCTGCCATAGAATGCTATTTGGAAGGTTAGAAGTCATCATCCCTCTACCCAATTTAAAAATTCCCTCTACATTATCATCTTTGACAAATAGTCATTTATCGCTTACTGAACATCTATAGTAATAGTGAACTCACTATGTGGCCCCTTTAAGTAAGCAGATCTAACTCTTAAGAAATAATTCCTCATATTGAACTGAAATCCTTTCTCCCACTGATCATAACCTTCCCTCTGGGAACTGTACGAGATGTTTAATCCTTCTTCCACATGACAATCTTTCAAATATTTATAGAGAGATTTTCTATAGTGCCATTTTTCTGCTAAGCACTCTAGTTCCTTTAATTATTCCTAAGGTGTCCCAGTTTCAAATTCACTCACCACTGACTTGTTAGCATAGTTCCTTCTAATGTGGCAACATTGAACTACTGAAATTTTATTAGCATTGTAAGGAGAAAGCTGAGTTAAGGAAAAGTATCATGAAAAGAGAATGTTTTAGGCAGGAGATTTTGGTTTATAAGGTAGAATTTCATAAATATTTGGGTGTAGGGTACCTAAAAAACTTGTACCACAGATTTGGATGGAATTTGAGGGAAGATAGAATCTAGCTGTTACTGATACAGTTTTTTTAGAACAATTTTGGACAACAATTTGGAACCATGCCCAAAAGGCCATAAAATTGTGTGTTCCTTTTGACCAACAATACCACTACTAAGTCTATATATCACACAGATATTAAAGAAAGGAAGAAAAGGACTTATTTATTTATAGCAGCTCTCTTTGTGGTGACAAAACTGGAAACTGAAGGGGAATGTCCATCAATTGGGGAATGGATAAATAAGCTGTGGTATATGGTTGTAAAGAAATAGGATTGTGCCATAAGAAATGATGAGCAAGACATTTACAAAAAAACAAAACAAAAAACCCTTAAAGATTTATATGAAGTTATACAAAGCGAAATAAGCAGAACCAGTAGAATGTTGTCTAGAGTAGCAATAAAAATATATGATGATATGCTTTGAATGAATGAACTATTATAAGTAATTTAAGGATATAAGACAATTCAAAGGGACCTATGATAAAAAAAAAAAAAAAAAAGGCTATCCATTGCCATAGAAGGAATCGGAATGCAGATAGAAGCATACCATTTTCCACTTCATTTCCTTCATGACTTTTTTTTTCTAATAGAAGTGATTTGTGTTTTCTTTGACAACACTATGAACATGCTAACATATACTGCATGATTCTAAATTTAAGATTTATATATTACCTGCCCTTTTAGAACGGGGGTGGGGGAGAAGGAAAAGCATATGAAAATGCCAGCAAATGAATATTAAAAATGGTATTTACATGTAATGCGGAAAATATAATTTTTAAAAAAGAATTTTCCTCCCATTTTTCAGAAGAATCTGATCGTGGTAGAAGGCGGCATTTTTTTTTTAATTAATAGGAGTAACTTTTGTACAGTCAATCAATTATCTCCATTTCAATGGTGAGGAAATTGAGACTGAAAAATTGTGACTTGTCCAAAATCATGCAATTATCCTCTTTTCAATCTATATTCTAAAAATACTTCTAGTGTATCATGCATTGTAATCTCAGAATTTTGTGTACTTCATCATATATAGCTGACAGTAAATGTTTTCCTTTTGGAATACAAGTTGTTTGAAAGGAACCACTTTTCATTTCTGCTAGAGGGAGGTGAAAGAGGACAATGTCTTCATATGGGATTCTATCTACTATCTATCTTGACTGTTCTAGAAGCTATGGATGGAAAGGAAAACAATAAAATAGTCCTGGCTTTAAAGAGTTTATATCTTATCTACTGGAGACAATACCCCCCTCACATACAAACACACTCACGCACACATATGCAGGGCATGCTCTCTGCTCACTTTCCCAACTCACCAAAAAACTAGAAGATTGGATTCCCTACTACTTCTCACAGGATTCTAGAGAAAACCCTGAATGGCTATGGATTCTACACTACGGTGTTCCAGTTCCTTCTATTATGTTCCTCAACATTACTTAAGCAATCAATATCAATTAGCTTTAGCAAATTGATATTTTATGAGAAGGTATAGAAAGTACTTAAGTACAACAATATCTCCCCCATGCCCAATCTGGGATTTAATCTCTCCTTTATATAACTACAAGCCCCCTGTGGGATATGGACTACAACCTAATGTGATAGATAAAATATTCCCCCTTCCTTTATGGGCCAGTTATATTATTTCTTGGCTCTGGATGTCTTTTTCTCTGTTTACAAAGTCCTTACTAAATTTATTTTTCTTTTGTGGCATAGCCAACAGAAGAGTTTCTTCCTCATTTTAGTCGTCATCTATTTCCTGAGCTGGGTTAAGCAGGTTGCTTAACTGTTGTGTGGTCTCACTGAACTTCTTGCCATGTTCTGGTTACCAGTAGATTTTGTTTCTGACTAGTTACTGGGCTCGTGATAACTCTTTTAAACTCTTGAAACTCATGGATTTTGGAGGAAAGATGTCTTTCCCTTTTCAATTCCATTTCTGAATACTAAATTTCCTTGGAGGAAGGAAACAGTCCCAACAGAAAAAGAAGATGTAAAGGTACCATGCATTCTTGGACATATGGCAGACATGTGGTAGAGTTCCTCCCCTATCAGAAGCTCTTAACAATTTACTTGTCTAGTCTTGTCTATTCTAATTGTCTATTCAAAACTTTTGAATGCATATTCAGTTCAAGCTCAGTAGCCAACTAAATGACTATTCATCACCATGTGATAAGGTGATATGGAAGGGTCAGAGTCTGTGCTCTGAAGTGGTAGGGGAAAGGTCCTTCATTATGTATGCCCAGAAACCAATCCTCCACAAAAATTGGAACCAGGCAGAATAGATTGTGCATGCTCTAAGGATTGATTCTACAAGTTATATTCAAAATAGACATTAAGATAACTGTGAGCGAAGACTCATCTTTCTAGTTTAAATCTGGTTTTAGACATTTACTAGCTCTGTTACCCTAAGCCATTCCCTGCTTTCCTCAATTTTCTCATCTGTAAAATGAGCTGCAGAAAGAAATGGTGAATTACTTCATTATCTTTGCAAGGAAAACCCCAAATTCTGCCCCAAAGCATCAGACTTAACTGAAAAACAACTGAACAGCACAATCTTGGGAGAGAAAGTAGGAGCAGCTGAAGAATCAGTAAGGGCTTCTCATAAGAAGTGGTGCTTGAGATGAATCTGAAAGAAATTAGAGATTTTAATAGGTGAAGGCAAGGAAAGCACAAGTTAATTCAAAGGTACAGAGACAGAACATGAGGTGATATTAGGAGGAAATGTTATAAAGACAGTGTTTGGATAGTAGAGTATGTACATAATGTGTGATAAGGATTGAAAGGTAGGTTTCAGCCAGGATGTAAAGGACTTTTAATGCCAAACAAAGGAGTCTATATAGGATCCCTGGGGCAATATTGAGTAAGAAGGGCATGGAATAATCAGATCTGGCCTTTAGGATGATCCCTTTGGAACTTGTATGGAGGATTGATTGAAAAGAGGAGACACTGGAAGCTGGATGATAAGTAGGAGATGTGATTGGGAATGAGTTAGCATGTGATTATGTCAGGGAGAAAAGGAGGTGATGTATATGAGAGATGCCTTGGAGGTAGAAAAGGCAAGATTTGGTAATTGAACATATGGGCTGAAGGAAAGTAAAGACTTAAGGATAACATTAAACTTGTTAAGCTGGGAGACTAATAGAATGGGACCTATGAATGAAGAATAGGTTTTGAGAAAGAGATAACGTGTCCTCTTTTGGAAATGTTGAATTTGGGTTGTCTATGGGACATCTAGTTTGAAATGTCTAATTATGATGATGTGGGATTGAAGTTCAGGAGAGACTAAGGCTGGACATACAGACATAGACATGATAATTGAACCTATAGAAGTGAATAAAATTATCAAGTAAGAGAGTGGTCAAGTCAAATAATATTGAAAAAATAAAACGAAATTCTCCTTGCCCCGAGTCCCTATTGCTACTCTAAGGAGACCTTTGTTGTCACTGAGTCAGTTTCACAGCTAGTATACATTAAATGCTTGAATTGACTTAAAAAAAAAAAAGGTTGGACTGAGAAAAATGGAGAAAAGAAGTTGGAAACATGGAGCTCATGGTTCCTTTGAAAGAAATCTGAGTTTCCATGTGACTTCTACAGAGTCATTCAGGAAAGATATGTACCTCTCATTCATGTGCAAGTCAAAACATCACCTTATGAAGCCACTGGTCTTCTATGAAAAAGACAAACAAAAACAGGGAATCATAGGCATGGATAAGCCAGTGTCAGATGGAGTCTAGATATAGCCTATATTATATCTTCCATATATATTCCATAGAGAAATGTTACATAGTTTGCATTAGTAGTAAGTATCTCCTCTATTTGGATTCAAGCCAATTCTTTTTGTTTTATCCAGGCCTTAATCTCAACAGGGTACTGGGAACACACATACACACACATGAAAAAAATTCTCATGGAATTAGATTTGAATGAATATGCATTATTTTACTTTTAAAGGTATATGCTTTAATAACACATAATTCCTCAGGTTGTGTTTTTATTTAGACATTTGATTCAGTGGTTCTAATATGCTGTGTTTCAATATGTTTTTAGACTTCTTGAGAAACATAATTATAATACAGCAATGGAATGCTATACTTTAAAAGAAAAAGCTCACCTCACATAAAACAGATTAGCTATTAGGATGGAAAAGGAAAATGATAAATGCTAGAGGAAATGTGGAAAAATTAGGACACTAATGTTCTCTTGGTGGAGTTATGAACTACTCCAACTATTTGGGCAATAATTTGGAACTATGCCCCAAAGACTATAAAACTGTGCATACCCTTTGATCTAGTAATACCACTATTATGTTTGTATCACAGAAATCAAAGGAAAAAGAAAAGGGTATATGTGTACAAAATATCCGTAGCTTCCTTTTTTGTGGTAGCATAGAATTAAAAATTAAGGGGATGCCTATCAACTAGGAAATGGTTGAATAAGTTGTGGTTTATGATTGTGATGTAATACTATTGTGTCTTAAGAAATGATGTGCAGGATGGCATCAGAAAAACCTGGGAAAACATATGCTGAACTGATGTAAAATGAAGTGAGCAGAACCAGGAGCAAAATATATGCCCAATAAATATAATGATTACATCATAATGACCAACTATGAAAGGCTTATCTACTCTGCTCAATTCAATGATCCAAGATAATTCCAGATTCATACTGAAAAATTCTATCCATCACTTGAGGTGGAACTGATGAAGTCTAAATACAGTATGAAGGAAATTTTTATTCACTTTATGTTTCTTGTTTTTATTTTGACATCATGGAAATATATTTTGCAAGATTTCACATGTATAATTGATATCAAATTGTTTCCTTTCTCAAAGAGGAAGGGACAGGTGAGAGAAGAGACGAGAATTTGGAAGGAACTTTAAAAAAGTAAAAAAATAAATAATAAAATGACTTTAAAAAGAAAAAAGATAAAGCTGTAATACAATGAGTAACAAATTTAACTTTATGTCAAAGATATATCTTTATAAAATTGTATAAATCTAGGAGAAATAGCATTCTAAAGTCAGTATTGCTATGAATAAAGTCCTGAACTTGGAGTCAGGAAAACTTACATTTTAATTTTACTTTACACATAGCTATAAGACTGAACAAATCACATAATCTCCATCAGCCAGTTTCCTCTTTTGTAATATTAGGAGGCTGGGCTTGATGACTTCTAGAGTGCCTTTAGGTGTAAAATGATTCTTCTTGGATGCTAAGAAAACATTTTTGGGCAAGGCAAAAGGAGTGAAAAGTGACATTATTATGTTCATGTTTGGAAAAGAGGGGATGGGTTACTATATTTCACCAAGTCAGACAGGGGAAATAAATAATAAGTTTTTTATACAGATCACTGTCAAAGGGGGAAAAATAATAGTTATGGGGATATCAACTATCTAGTGAAAGTTTCACTTAAAATTAAAATATGTTTAAGAAGCCAGGGGAAGTGAAATGAGGAATCTGTGGAATTCAGACACTCCCTGTTATTCTGATATCAAATTACAAGGTGACCTGGTGTAAAGTCTATTTCTTTCCCTTCCTCCTTTCTCTCTTCTCCTTTCCTCACCCTAGATACTATTTTTTGATCAGATATTGACTTGGCTTTCACCCTAAGCCTTTTTGTTTTTGGTTTGTTTGTTTAGGTCCCTCAGGGAGGGATGTCAGAAGACATGCAGATGGTGTCCCAATTTTCAAAAAAAGAAAAAAAAATATTCTGCAAACTATCAACTAGTGAGTTCCAAGTCTATTCTTGGGGGCGGGGAGAAACTTGAACAGATAATTAAATGTATTATTTGTGAAATGTAAAAAGGGATGCAGTGATCACTGTGAGTCAGTATTGATTTACTAAAAACAAGTCCTATTGTATAATATATTTTGATAAGATGCTTTTCCTTCTCTAATTTCTTTTCTGATTTTTAAAAATATGATTATTAAATTGGCAGATCAGTGAAATGGGATAAGTTGTTTAATTTTCATCAAGGTATTTGCTAAAATATTATGATTGCTATTGTTGTTCAGCCATTTCTGTTGTGTTTGACTATTTATGACCACATTTTGAGATTTTCTTGGCAATGCTGCAGTTGTGATTTGCCATTTCCTTTCCCAGATCATTTTGCAGATGAAGAACCAAGGCAAAAAGAGTTAAGTGACTAGCTGCCCATTAAATCATGATATCCTTTTGGAAATGATGACAGAAGCTAAAATGGCAGAATTTAAGGTCAAGACTTCAAAATTCCCTTAAAAACTTCTAGAAAATGACCACAGAAACCTCCAAAGAGAATTCTTAGAGGAAAAACCATGAAAAAGTCTTGGTGAATCACTTTTCCTTACCTAGAAAACTTAGAAAGACAAGAAGAGGTCTATAGACACAGAGGTGAGCCTGGCTAAGAGTATAGTTCATCCAAAGTAGGACTAGTGGGGTTATGGGGATGGCATCATCACACAAAGATTTTGAAGAGATAGAACTCATATTCAGAAAGATATTCCAGCAGCCCCTTATACTAACAGTTGTCAGGTGGGAACGGGGGTCCTACATGTGTAAGAAAAAGAGCACACCAGGAGAACAGTAGCCAGAACTCTCCAAGAATATTACCACACTGTAAGCACCAAAAGAATAAAATTAAAGGCAACTAGACCCAGCGTGGAAAGCTACAAAAGGATATAATAGATAAAACTCAGTTTAGTCATTCTCATCAAGGGTGAGCAAAGCCTAACTCTAACATAAAATCTAACATTAAGAAGTAGGCTAGAAAAATGAGGACAAAACTATAATCATAAAAAATAAATTGGCCATAAAAAGGTCATCTCATGCAAAAAGGAAAATGGGGGTGGGAAGTGGATAGGTTTCATAAGTCAAAATATTAGGGGAAGCACTATCCTAAAGTAAAACAGACTTTTGCTGAAGGAAAAGGATAAGAAATTAAAAGTAAACATAGAAAAAAATAGACTAAAGGAAAATACATAGTTAGCCTTCATAACTATGAATATGAATGGGATGAACTCATCCATTAAATGGAAGGAGATAGTAAAGTGAATAAGAAACTAGTATCCAACAATATGTTGTTTACAAGAGACACAATTAAAACAGAAAGACATTCAAATATTTAAATCATGGAGCTAGAACAGAATCCATTATATTTCAGCTGAAGCAAATAAAGCAAGTGTAGTAATTATGAATGCAGACAAAGCAAAAGCAAAAATAGATCATGGAAACTACATTTTTGCTAAAAGGTACCATACACAATTAATTATTGTCAATATTGAATATATATGTACTAAATAGTGTAGCACTGAAATTCTTAAAGGAAATGTTAAATGATTCACAGAAGGAAATAGTAAAACTATAGAAGTCCAGTACCTCAATTAATCCTGCTCAGATAAAAATGCATCAAACCATAACATAAACAAAGAAGAAGTTAAAGTGATGAATAGAAATTTACCAGCTAGATATGAGACTTCTAGAGAATAGTGAATGGGAATAAAGAGTATACCTATCTTCAGACAAACATGGTACCATCACAAAAAAAAAAATTGATCTGATATTAATACACAAAATACTCACAAACAAATGGCATAATGTACAAGTAGTAAATGTACCCCTTTGGGACCACAATATGATAAAATTTAATTCATTAAAAGGACATTGAAGCATAGATTAAAAAATAATTGGAAACAAAATAATATAATTTAAGAATCAGTGGGGCAAAGAAAAATGTTGCAAAATTTATGGAATGCAGCCAGAGCAGTACTTATAAGAAAATTTATATCTCTGAATAATTACATAAATAATAGAGAGAAAGAACAGATCAATGAATTTATCATTCAATTAAAAAACTAGGATAAAAATTCCCCCAAAATTAAATATGCCCAATTAAACATTAAAATAGAAATCTTAAAAATCAAAGAAGAGTTTAAGATAATCTAAAGCAAAAAACAAAACAAAACAAATAAAACCTATTGAACTACTGGATAAAACTAGAAGCTAGTTTTATGGTTAAAAAATAAAATAGATAAAACATTAGATAATTTAATTTTTAAAAGGTAGAAAACCAAATTAAATGTATCAAAAATGAAAAGGGTGAATGTATAACCAATGAAGGTGAATTAAAGAAATAATTAGGTGATATTTTACCCAACTTTATGCCAATAAAACTGACAATGAAACTGAAAAGAAAAATACTTACAAAAATATAAAGTGCCAAGATGAACAAAAGAAAAAATATAATACTCAAATAACCTTATCTTAGAAAAAAAGAAAGTCATAGATGAGCTAAGAGAAAGTCCCTAGCATTAACTAGATTAATAAGTGAGTGAATGCTATCAAACATTTAAAGAATACTTAATTCCAATATTATATAAACTGTTTGAAAAAACTTTCATATTTCTAATAAATTCATTCTATGATAATGTTTTGGATATCTAAACTAAGAGAAGCAAAAAAAAACACAAAGTAAAATATATTCCAATTTTCCTAATGACTATTGATGGAAAAATGTGCATAAAATACTAGCAAAGAGTTAAGGGCTTCTGGGTTAAGATGGCGGCAGAGTAAAAAGCAGCGCTTAACCTCTCCTAACCTAAACATACAGGACTCCTCAAGGGGACATAAAAACAAATCCAGACGAACGAAGGCACCCCACAACAGGGTGCAGCATAGAAGGTAGGTGGAATCGGGGCATTTCCATGCTATAAAGGGGTGAAACAGCTCTCACTAAATCGCTGGCTGAGCAAACCCCCCCCCCACACACACACACACACCACCTACAACGCCAAAGCCAGCTCAAAAGAAATAGAGCAAGTTTGGGGCACCCATTGAGTCACAGGCAGCTCCAGGGCCAATTCCTGAGAGCAGCAAGACTTAGGACCCCAAAAGGCTAAAGAACACACATGGACTTTGATCACAGACACTGAGTGCAGGCGCAGGTGAAGGCGGACACAGGCACGTGAGCAAAGGCTCTGAAACCCTGAGTGGGGAACCAGTGCAGATGGGTATACGACTGTTTCCACAGTCGCCCTGAGACTTGTAAAGGAACCTCCAGCAAAGGATCAAGAAGGGGGGTCCACCAGGGGGCTTGACCTTAAGAACAACCAGACCTGAGACCTCAGGAGCCTAAAGACCCTGAGCGTGAGGATAAAGCTGAGAATGGGCTGGGCTAACAATGGCAACCCAGAATCAGAAAGCCCAGAAAAGAAAGATGAACAACAAGAAGAAGAAATCTATAACACTTGACAACTTTTACACAGAGAAAATCCAGACAACCAAGCAAACAGAAGAGGAGAACAAACAAGCAATCACATCCGGACCTTCCCAAAATAATGAAAACTGGTCACAAGCTCTTGAAGAGTTCAAATCTCAGATGACGAGAAAGTTGGAAAAGATTTGGCTAGAGAAATGGGAAATAGCTCAAAAGGAAATCAGGCAAGAAAATAACAGTTTAAAAGGCAGAATTTTGCAATTGGAAAGTGAGGCTTAGAAATCAAATGAACTGATAAGCAAATTGAACACCAGAAATGACCAGATTGAAAAGGAAAACCAGTCCCTAAAGGCTAGAACAAATAAAACAAAGTCAAAAGACTAAAATACTAGCAAAGTAATTACAGCAACATATCACAAAGATCACACATTATTTTTAGGCTGTATTCATACCAGGAATGTTCAAGGGCTGGTTCAATAATAGGAAAAATATAATAACAATTGACATAACTATAAAAAATTAACAAAATCATGATTATGTCAATAGATGTAGAAAAAGTTTTCTGATAATATATAGCACTCATTAATTTTAAAAAGAATAGAAATTATAGGAATAAGTGGAGTTTTTTCTTAAAATAATGTTGTTCAGTCATTTCAGTTGTGTTTGTTTCTTTGGGGTTTTCTTTGCAAAGATACTGGAGTGGTTTACTATTTCCTTTTCCAGCTCATTTAAATGGCTGAAAAAATTGTAGTATCTGCAGGTGATAGAATACTATTATGCTCAAAGGAATAAGGAACTGGAGGATTTCCATGTGAACTGGAATGACCTCCAGGAATTGATGTAGAGGGAAAGGAGCAGAACCAGGAGAACATTGTACACAGAGATGGATACACTGTTGTACAATCAAACATCTTCTCTACTAGAAGTAGACTTCTCTACTAGCAGCAATGCAAGGATCCAGAGCAAGGCTGAGGGACTTATGAGAAAGAACATTATTCCCATTCAGAGGAAGAACTGTGGAAGTAGAAACACAGAAGAAAAAGAACTGCTTGAACATATGGGTTGATATGGACATGATTTGGGATGTAGACTCTAAAGACCATCCCAGTGCAACTATTAATAATATGGAAATAGGTCTTGATCAATGACACATGTAAAAACCAATGGAAATAAGCATCAGCTGCGGGGGTGAGGGGAAGAGAGAGAAAGAACATGAATCAGGTAACCACAGAAAATTTTTCTAAAATAACTAAAAAGAACAAAAATTTTGAGAACTTCTCACCAAAAAAAAAAAAAAATTTAGATATAACTCATTGAGTCAAGTAGCTACTAAGTGTCTGAGATCTGATTTGAACTCAGAAAGTTTAAGTCTTCTGATTTCAAGCCAGGAACTTTATCCAGGAACTAAGCTGCCCCAAAATGATAAGAAGTATCTATCTTAAACTAAGAATAAACAATATTTGTAAAGGAGATAAACTAAGTCTTTCTTGGGGCTTCCCATACATCCTACTTTGCCAGGACTGTCTTCCTCAGTCTGAAATGGGCCTGACTTCCTGAAAGATTTTTGCTTATCTATATGACCCTGGGGCTCTAATCCTCAGCTTTCTTATCTGTAAAGTGGGATAGATAATACTGGGAAGGAAATGCCATATAACCTTTATATTACTAAATAAATATGGACCCTTATTATTGCTATCATCATCACCACCATCATCACCATCACCATTATCATCATCATTACTAATTGTGGTGAAGAGAGGGGGCATCACTGATTAGCAGAATTCTTCTGTCAGTTAAGGAGTTTAGAATCTTGGGAAAGAGTTGACAGTTGGTCCTGGGAACTCTTGGAGAGTACCAGGGTCCATCTGAGCTCCTTCTTTAGATTGAAACCTGGCCTATATTTTGCAGCTTTTCTTTTGAGATTTGTCAATTTAGCTAATTCCTTTGAATCTCCCTACCATACCTTATTCCCACCTTGATTTCCCCTGCCTGAATTCCTTTGAGGGTTTGAAAGGAGAGTAGTTTGGAATGTTAGTTTAAACTTGATATTTTAAATAGTCAAATAGGGCTTACCCTTGCAACAATTTACCTATTGAATCATTGTATCCAACTTTCTTAACCCCATTGATTACAAAACCACCTGAGAGCTGAGTTAAGGCGGCTCCTTTCTCAGTCTCACGTTCCTGCCTCCCTTCCCCCACCTGAAGTTTCTCTACCAGGCTGTTAGGGCTACCTTGTATCCTCTACCCTGCCAATCTATCCTAGAAGACAATAAACCCTGGTTGTATTTAATCAAGACCTTTTGGTGACTTCATTAGTTGATTAATAAGAGAGGGAGGAAGAGAGAAAGGAATAACATACTCTCTGGAGTTTGAGGGAAGCTGAAGATATCCATTTTGAAGGAAGTGTAACTTCAATACTTCCTTCTAGTCCCTTCCAGTGAAACTGACTAAAGCCTCAAGTCAATTTCAAGCCAGTCTTGGCTGGCTCTAACCTGGCTCTGTAAAGTGTCTTTTACTTGAAGGGCTCAGTTTATTTCCCTTCAGTGTTTTGTCTCTAACCTGAGTATCCAGTCTGTGTTTCCCTGCTGCTATTGCCTGTCTTAGATTAACTCATCCTCTCCCCTGCAACCCTTGGTATCTCAGTGATTATATTCCCTAAACTCAGACATTCCCTTATTTTCCCTACCACCTCAACTACCAACCTTCATCATTGTACCTTCCTCATCCACAATATTGCCTTAATTTCGCTACTACCTAGTCTATTCCCTTGATTACCTCCAGCCTTGGGTCCCTTGCCTTGCCTTATTCTCTTTTCCTACCAGCTATTACCCTAGCTTCAGTCTCATATTACATCCTTGCAAGATTCCCTTATTACATCCTAAAAATCCCCTTATTACATAATCCTGAGTATTCTTGACCCTCAGATCCTTTTAAATTAACAGATAATGTTATGTCATTGGAGAAGAGTCTTTAGGAGAGTGACCTCCTTCCTAACTTCAGAGATCTGAAGATGTTTCTATTATATTTTAGCTAAGGCAGTGGGACTCAAGAACCGTCAGCCCAGAACTCCCCAAAATATTCTAATATCCATTTTCCTTTGTCTCCTGGGATCAAGAGGAGTAACATAAAATAATAGTCAATGAATATAGAGGGAATTTATTGAAGATTTAAAATTTTTATAATACACCCAAGAGGGATAGAAATATTTTGCTACTGGAAAAGAGAAGACATATGATCATCTTTGGATATACAGATCAGTTGATGAAAAGCAATTCAAATACACTGGCAGAAATAGAATGCTTTGTCAGTAAACAAAAGAGGTACAAAGTATATGATGAGTGAGAAGTGGATTGTCAATGTATCATTCACAATTTAATAGACTAATAAAATTCATACATTAAACTTTGAAATATTTAAAATAGAGTTAAAATTGAGCTGAGGATATCTGAGTACTATAATGTAATTCAGGAAATATTGATATGTATCTAGAGAATTTTATCTACCATTAACTCTCTGTCTCTGTCTCTCTCTTCACCCTCCTTCCCCCCTTCCCCTCTCTTTCTCTTATAAACACACACACACACACACACACACACACACACACACACACACTCTTATTCACTCATATTCCCCAAGTTAGATGTTTTAATTGTCACCAAATACAAAAATTTTAATTTATTTGCCTAGAGTCTGTATTTAAATTAACAGACGGAGGGGGACATCTTTCTTATGTCATTGACTGTGGGAAGCCAATAAGAGAATATGATAAATAAATCTAGAGAATTGACTTTTGGGGAGACTATTATATGTAGCTGTTATTTATTTGTTAATTCAGTTATAATTTCAAATAACTCTTTAACTTGCTTTTTTCTAGATTGCATAACAACAAAGGCATTTGTCCATGCACATTCTTACTTTGCAGAAAGGAGCTAATGTCCACCTTTCCTATGCCCTAGGGAAAAGCTGGGTAGAGATTTAGGGCCTGTTTCAAAATGAATGTGAAAGCTTGGATGCAAAGGCAAGTTTGTAGCCTACTGTTGTGAAGAATACAAAAGCTATGGATGATATTCTACTGCAGAGAATCATAAAACCCAAGAATTTTAGAGCTATAGGGGACCTTTATGTCATTAAGTGCAACCTTTGATTTTTATAGATGAAGAAACTCAATAGCTCCCTGAGATCCTAAATGACTTTTCAAGTCATTATATACCTACTTAGTTGCATTACTAGAACTACAATCCTAGAATCCTAATCCACACTCTAGTGTTTTATCCTTTATATCACATAGGCTCCTCTAACACATGCCAAATTTTGTTTACATCTTAATTTTTTAAGTTTACTGAAACATGATTATAGGGGTTCTAGTAAGTTAGTCTCTTCCTCACTCACTTGCTGATATTTGACTTGAGGATTCATCCATTTAAGGCTTTGATGCCACTTAAAATTAAAAAAAAAACACACTAAGAGACAGTTTAATTCAGTGGAGGGAAAGAAAAACATAAGGCAATGAGAATAATTACTGAGATAAATGAGGCACATTCTCTCCTTAGCTTATAATCTAGTAGTAGTGAAACTTCTATTATGTTTAGTAAAATGTGATATCTTGGACATTTGGGTGCTTATAGCATAAAGCAAATAAAAATTTGACTAAAGGATTTAAAAGTGAGGGAAAGTTAAGGAATTTGTATATGAGACACTTGAGGGAATGGTAGTGATTTTCCTAAGTAAGACTTCAGGAAGAACTGGGAATTTATCACTTGTGGGGAAAGAGTACAAATGATGATCAGAGGTGCTAACAGTAAAGTTACTTTATCATTCTACCTACAAGGCTACTCAGAATGTTTCTTACAGCTTTGGAGAAGACTCAGTTTGCAGTGATAAGTTCTCTAATATATAAGACAAGGTTAATAAACCCTATTCTAATTAATAGGATTCATTGGGGAAGGTGAAATTGCATTATTGTTGTTATTCATTATTTCTCTTTTTTGTATTTTAATTCAACATAATTTGTTTATTTATTTCAACATGATTAATGATTTATCAATTATCATCTACAGTATGCTAAGAATGCTAAGTGGTAGGTAGGCTGGGTGTGCTACAATTGGTAGAAAAGTGAGACTTGGTTTTTTTCTTCAGAGAGCTACCAATCTATTTGAAGAAATAAGATATATGCATGAATACACCAGTATTTCAACATATTCATGACCTCATCTATGTTAGCATTCCCTCTAGAAATGTAGATTACAGTCCGTCTACTTCTGCCCATCTGGTATGACTGTCATTCAGGTCATCACATAAATTTGCTGAGGATGAAGAAGTTGCTGCTCATGCTGGGGATCTTTTTTATGTGTCCTGATGATTTGGTGGGGTGGCAAGAGGCATATAAAATATTCATCAGGTATCACTTGTTCTTGCTACATGACTAGACCATCTTCCTTTTCAATTATACATTTATTAGATTCAGAATGCCAATCTTAAAACAGCAATCAATCCTTTACTTTGTTTCTGTTCTCCTGCTTAGTTCCTTAATTATAATGTGTGATGGTCTGCTCACACATACCATGCCCTACTCTATTATCTTTGTGAAGCAAACTACAATAGCCATTTAATAAAAATAGAAAGGTATATAATTAATACCCAAATTAGGTGTGTAGACTATATATTCTGGAGGTATTTAGGAGAAAAGAATAACTTGATGAAAGAAACAGAAATAGGAAAGAATAAGACCTCCTCATAGAATAATCACAGCTATCAAATGAAAAATTTTGAATGTTTGGGAGTGTATGGGAGTTGAGATCAGTGCTGAAAGTCAGACCAAAGATTTTATGTTTTATTCTGAAGAAAATGAGAACTAAACCAGGTCTCTTAAATAAATATCAAGTGATATAGTCATGACTTTTCCTGATAGTTGATGAAACTCTTAGCTTTATCTTCTGAGCTTTAGAGCAAAGGAAATCTGGAAAGAGACAAAGAAGAGGCAAAACTGGTGTCAGCCCAGGGAAAAATAATTTAGAATGTAGCCCAGAGTATGAACTTTTCAGTAGGGAGAAAAAGATGCAAAAGAGGAATACAGGGTAGTAATTTCCCCCCTCTTTAGTTTCTCATATAAGATTGAGAGGTAGGAATTGAACTTCATCTAGGTGACCTGTACCCTGTACTTGCTGGTACAAAGGACAATGAATATATTAATGTAAAAGCATCTTCTTAAGACCCTTTTTTTTTGTCTGCAGGATGAAGAGACAAGGCAATCGGTAAGGCTTTGAGGAACTTAGGATACAATAGCAGGGTATATAATATGACTTACTGATTCTCTATCTCACCAGGAGGAATGTAATTAGTGACTCAGGGCTTTCCAAGCTATGTGAACAGTCAAGGAGCTCAGAGGAGTTCTACGGGAATGCCTGAAGAAGGGAGAGAACAAAGGGGGAATGCAAGGAGGAAGGGTATCCCCACTGCACAGCACTCTGGGCTTGTGGAATATTGTTGCCTTGAGAGCCAGTGAAGACCTGGAGTGCACTATTGTGCCATAATTTAAGAATATGGCAATGAGTGAAAATGCAACAGACTGGAAGCTATCGAATCAAACTATGGAGCCCTAGAAGTGACTTTTATTTTGCCTCTCTTAATCTGTTGGAGAGGAATTTCTGAATCTAAGCATTCTATGGATCTCCTTAAATTCCTAAGCTTTGGGGCATAGCTACAGAGTACAAGAGGTTGAATCAATTGGTCTAAGAAAAGCTGTGAACTTCTTTGATAGCTGAATTGATATATTTGATTTTCATTCCTTTTTCATTTATAGTTATGTATAAAGAATTGTAATCACTTAAACCATGCAGGTGTAAATGACTCTACCTGGAGGTATTGGCAAAGGGAAGAAGATGGAGTTTTCTTTCCCACCAATATAGGAGCCACATAAGACATAAGATTCTAACTGGATAAACTTGAAAATAGCACACCCAGGAGAGGAATATTACCACTTGCTAAAAGGGGCAGAGCTGGGGAATAGAAGCAGTGGACATATACAAAATGCTTGCTAATTTTGTAAAGAAGTATGAACCCTTTCTCAAGAAACTAGGGAAAGTATATATGGGAACGATGACATTTTAGACTCTGGACTAGTCACAATCCTTCCCAGCAGTTATTGCTTGGATACTGGCGAGAACAATTTTTAGCCTACATAGGATATTCCAGGATGACATAAATGGAGATAACTGAGATTCAGAAAAGGAGAACGATAGGTACTCTTAAGACACAACATCCAATTTGTTTTATGCTCTGAAATCAGAGGGACATGATGTCTCAATTTTGGAATAAGCAAAGGTTGGGATGCAATTTGATATTGCAGAGTACTAAGGGAGCTTGTGATGATTTCCTCCAGTCTACAAATACTTTCAAGCAGATGCTCTAAATTTACAAGGGGAGAGCAAATTACAAATTATAACCTGATGTTCTTCATGTAAGTTTCCCAATGCACTCACTGTCTGGTCCCATCACTTGTAGAAAATTGGGCAAATCATGTAACCTCTCTGTGTCTAAGCTCCTTCATCTAAAAAATTAGTGGGTTGGACTGAATGACTTCTAAATCCATAATCCTTTGTTCTTAAACATAGGCATTCCTGAAATAATTTTTTAAAAAGAGTTCAGAGGCCTTATCAAGGATCTAGTTATGATTTGCCTTGTTGCAAAGTGTCAAAATTGCCCAGACCTTTGGTGTACTATTCCCATGACCTCAGACATTTTCCTTGGGATGAATACAAGTTAGGAAACATCTGGACTCATTTCTCCCATAGGCATATAGGGAAACTAATCTAGATAATCAGATCCTTCATGAATGTACTGCTCTGACAAAACATGGTCTCAGCTGTCTTTTTGCTTCCTGTGACTTTAGTTACTACCTTTAGGCATATTTAGAGAGACAAGAAGCTGATATTCACATTTCCTACTATGTTTTGGGGTTGCTGCCTTCAATTCAACCACTCTACATTTCTCTTGTATTTCAACATAGTATAATAAAGTATAGGTCTTTAGAAGAAAAACACTCAAAAGGAGTTTTGTCATGTTTTGGTCTTAATGAAATATTGTTAATTAATATAAGAAACCTGGGAAGCAATGATAGACCATATGCAGTCAGTGGTGGGAGAGGAGAAGGGTTTGATCTGAAGAATCTGAGGAGATACTTCAACGTCTCTTTCAAATCAATGAAAATGGTAGTACCAGCCTTTTATTGATTTGTTTGCCCTCGTTTGATACCAGTCTGAGGATGGAGCAAAAAAGATGGAATCATAAGGATGGAAGACCAGGAGTCAACTTCATTGACTTGTATGTTGAACTAGGCACTGGGAGCAGAGCTATAGAAGCCCTAGAGAACTTTCCCTAGAAGCTACTGTGAAGAACTTTGGCTTTGCCCCTTTCACTTGAACCTCCTTCTGAAGGATTGCCTTTCATGTCAGCTTTTGTCTCAAGTTTCAAAAGGGAGAAACTGATACCTTTTTGCCTGAATCAAATGGATCTATTCAAATCTAGGAACACTTTTCCTTCCTTCTAAATAAATAGATTCTACCTTTTTCCCCTTTAGTGTCCTTATCTTCCCCAGTAAATGCCCAGGAGTTCATTATCTTTTGAAAGATATTCAGATTGATTTCATTAGCAAGGTTATTATCCAAAAATTGTTTGAAGATATTAAAACTGCAAAACACAGTTCTCAATGATTGTATTTCAGATGTAACTCATGAAGAACAAACTTAATTAATACTAAAACCTGTCAATTATGATTACAAATATGTAGATGGTCAAATAAATATTTTTTAACAACCTGACTCCAAAATGTGGAATATGGAAGTTACATGATTTTACTGCATTATGCCTTTTTGATGGGATGCCCTTGGTGGATACTACATATTGGGGGAGGACTGTCAAAGTTTAAAGAAAGAAATAAGTAAGGAAGTAAATTTTATTGGCATTGTGATTAGATGAGAAAGATGACATTCCCATGTATTATGACATAGCACATTTATGGCTTTATAGAGCAAACTTAAAAAAATACTATTGGACCCTATGATCTGATATGCATAGTATCATCTTAGGTAAATTTTAATTTTACAGATTTTATAAATGAAGAAAACTCAGGCCCAGAAGTTTCATAATTTACCCAACAACATATAGGTGGTTAGTATCAGAAGGACATGACTTGACAAGGTATTTTTTTTTTAGTAGAAGACGAAAGAGTTAATTTTTATTACATAAAACTGATAAGCTTCTAAACACACATACACACACATAAAAAAATAAAAAAAACGCACCCAGAAAAAGAAAGGAAAGAGTAAAGTAGGAGGAAAAAAATTCTATTGAATTTCTCTCCTAAGAATAATAATATCTTTTTCTCCTCAAATTAAACTAAGTGGTTTATTCAACTGCTCTCCTCACTTTTGTCAAACTCCTATCATTTACCCCTTACAAGCCTGAAGTTATTAGAATGGATTGTACCTATTGTGGATAAACCAGCTGAGTTAGGAAATGCCCTGAAATGCTGGTCTATACCTACTTTCTACCATATTGTTTTCTAGTTTTATCAGTTTTATCAAGTAGTGAGTTCTTTCCCCAATAGCTTGGATACTTTGGTGTCTTGAAAACTAAGTTACTGTGATCATTTAATATGGTGTTGCTTTCCTAATCTATTCCATTGATTCATTACTCTTTCTTAAACAATACCAGATTATTTGGATGTTTACTACTTTATAATATAGTTTAAGATCTGGTATGAATCAGGCCTCCTTCCTTCATATATGTATATATTTTTATTAACACTTTTGATAGTCTTGACCTTTTGTTCTTCCAAACGAATTTTATTTTTTTTCTAGTTCTAGGAAATAATTTTAGGGATATTTTGATTGGTATGGCACTAAATAGGTAAGTTAATTTAGGTCGCAGTGTCATTTTTATTATATTGGTTTGGCCTATGCATGAGCAATTAATTTTTTTTCCAATTGTTTAGGTCGGATTTTATTTGTTTGATGAATGTTTTGAAATTGTGTTCATGTACTTGCAGGGTTTTTTTTTTTGGTAAATATACTCCTTGGTATTTTATATCTTCTTCATTTGATTTTAAATGGAAATTCCTTTTCTATCTCTTGCTGTTGGACTTTATTGATGGTAAATAGAAATGCTAATGAGTTAAGTGAGTTTATTTTGTATCCTGTAATTCTACTAAAGTTGTTAATTGTTTCTTATAATTTTTTGGTTGATTCCCTGGTGTTTCTTATGTATATCATCATATTATCTGTAAAGAGTAATAGTTTTGTTTTCTCATTGTCTGTTCTAATTTCTTCAATTTACATATGCTTGGTACTGAATAAGTTGAGTTTGACTGAATGACCCTTCCTTTAAAATATCTCTTTTTTTAAGACTTATTGTTTTATTTATTTATTTATTTAGGATTTTTTTTCCCCCAAGGTTACATGATTCATAATTTTTCCCACTCCTCTTCCCTCCCATAGCTAACAAGCAATTCCATTGAGTTATACATGTATCATTGTTGAAAACCTATTTTCATATTATTCATATTTGTAATAGAGTGATCTTTTAAAGCCAAAACCCCAATCATATCCCTACTGAACCTCATATGTTTTTCTTCTGCATTTTTACTCTCACAGTTTTTTCTCTGGATGAGGACAACATTCTTTCCCATAAGTTCCTCAGTATTGTCTTGGATCACTGCATTACCACTAATAGAAAAGTCTATTACATTTGATTGTACCACAGTATTTCAGTTTCTGTGTACAGTTTCTCCTGATTCTGCTCTTTTTGCTCTGCAACAATTCCTGGAGGTCTTTCCAGTTCATATAGAAATCCTCCAGTTCATCATTCCTTTCAAAACAATGGTATTCCATAACCATCAGATACCACAACTTTTTCAGCCATTCCCCAATTGAAGGGCATCCCTTCATTTTTCAATTTTTTGCCACCACAAAGAGGGCAGTTATAAATATTTTTGTACAAGTATTTTTCCTTATTATCTCTTTGGGGTACAAACCCAGCTGGGACATAATTCCAAATTGCCTTCCAGAATGGAATGGTTGGATTAATTCACAATTCCACCAGCAATGCATTAACATCCTGATTTTGCCACATTTCCTCCAACATTTATCATTTTCCTTTGCTGCCATATTGGCCAATCTGCTAGGTATTGAAGTGGTACCTCAGAGCTGTTTTTATTTTCATTTCTCTAATCAAGAGGGATTTAGAACACTTTTTCATTTGCTATTTTTTTCTTTATATGAAAACTGCCTATTCATATCCTTTGACCATTTGTTGACTGGGGAATGGTTTGATTTTTTTTGTAAATTTGACTTAGTTCCTTATATATTTGGAAAATTTAACTTTTGTCAGAGAGTTTTGTTATAAATTTTTCCCTAGTTTGTTGCTTTCCATCTAATTTTGGTTACATTGGTTTTGTTTGTACAAAACCTTTTTAATTGGACATAATCAAAATCATTCATTTTACATTTTGTAGTGTTCTTTATCTCCTATTTGCTCTTAAATTCCTTCCTTTCCTATAGATCTGACAGGAATGCTATTCTATGTTCACTTAATTTGTTTATGATTTCCCTCTTATATTTAAGTCATTTACCCATACTGAATTAATCTTGGCATAGGGTGTAATATGTTAATCTAGACCTAATTTCTCCCATACTGTTTTCCAATTCTCCCAACAGTTTTTGTCCCAAAAGCTGGGATTTTGGGGTTTATCAAGCACAATTATGCTACTTTCATTTACCCGAAGTCTGTTCTATTGATCCACTCTTCTATCTCTAAGCCAGCACCATATTGTTTTGATGATCACTGCTTTAGAGTATAGTTTGATATCTGGTAACACTAGGCCTCCATCCTTCACATTTTTTTTCATTAGTTCCTTTGCTATTCTTGATCTTTTGTTCTTCCAGATGAATTTTGTAACAATTTTTCTAATTCTATAAAGAAGTTTTTTGGTAGTTTGATAGGTATAACATTGAATAAGTAAATTAATCTGATTAGGATTGTCATTTTTATTATATTAGCTCATCCTACCCATGAGCAATTAATGTCTCTCCAATTATTTAGATCTAATTTTAATTGTGTGAAAAGGGTTTTCCAGTTGTAGACCTATTGCTTTTATATAAGGTTGGGGGCAAAATCAAGGGTAGTGATGGCATATGATTTTAATGGCACCTTCCCTTATGAAGCCACTCCACAACAGCTAGTAGGTAAAGTGATATGATCACTAATGGTGCTATCATTATTGGGTTTTAAGCATTCAGTTCCTTAGCACCATGTATTTTTAGTTAACTAATTTTTGGTGAGTGAATCTTTTCTTTTAAAAACAAAAAAATCCCAGTCCTGTCTGTCGCTATCTATTCTGGCTCTAAATTTCTTATGAGGCCAGAAAACATGATTCTAACAACATGTTGAATTGCAAACACAAAACATCATAGAAGAATGGATGGAGACCTGCATTTAATTTAACCTTGGACACTTATTTAGCTGTTATTTAACCTTGTAGAAACTCTATTTCCCTATCTATAGAATGGGGATAAATAACAACACTGTATAATGAGTAGAGAATTAGCCTCAGCTTTAAAACAGCCATGGTTCAAAGTCCATCTCTAATATAGACTGACTGAATGATCCTGGAAAAATCTTTTAACCTCTTTATGCCAAGTGAAACCCTCTAAGGCAATAAATTGTTGAGTGGGGTACCAATTCGGACTTGTAGAGAGAATAATCTGTAGCTAGGAAATCAGAGTTCTAATTGAGAAAAAAAAATCTATCTTATAGGGCTATTGCTAGACTCAAATAAGATAAGTGATACATAAATGTAAACTTCAAAAAAACATTATTATTGTTCTTACTAGTGATATTTTATTTCTGATAAATGAAATATTAGAGAAGGAGTTTCTAATATTGAACTTTTTCCAAAGAGAAATATTATTTGCTATTCCATATTTTTAATGAAAATTTATTTTAAAATATTTTTTGTTTGTTACATTAAATACCCAACTTCCTTCTGCTTTAACTTCCTCTTGCCAGAGAAGATATTGTTTGTATATAAATATACTCATATTTTTATACATATATACATGTGTGTCATTTATATATATATACATATGCATGTATACATATATATATATATAAACTATGTCTTATTTATTTTTATCAGTTTTTTCTCTGGAGGTAGACATATACTAGTCATTCCTCAAACAATATATCTGGTGCTGTGCATAATGTTCTCTTGGTTCTGCTTGTTTTACTCTTCATAACTTCAGGAGATCTCTGATTCACAGCAATATGTTTTATTGCTATCTGTAGCAATATGGTCATAGTTCCAGTAATACAAATTTTGTTCCCCAAATGTGATTTTCCTTGCTAAGTCTTTGATGTACAAAATCAAGAGTTACCTTTGTCTTTTTCAGAGATTTCCAGAGTGAGTAGACTTATTTTTACTTCACCTTGAATGCCAAAATGAGTTTAGAATCAGGTTGTTAAGACATGCATGAAAATCTGGAAACCATTTAAACAGATGTTAAAATATACGAATTCCAGAATTCTACCATCATGAAGCTGCTAATCAAAACTCTTGTTGTTTGTACATGGATCTGACATCATATCCTTGTATCATGATTTCAATTGTCAATCAACAGCCTGCCCTGAGATGAATTTGACAGAAGATGCATCTAAAGGAGGATTTTTGATTGTCAGCAGAGAGATTGCCCAAAACCAAAACAAAACCCAAGTGTTTTTGAAAAGAATCTTCTAAAAACTGATTTGGTTGTCACTGGTATTTTCCCTTGGGAGCAGAATCTTAGAGTTGAATTTGCATTTCAAAAAGTCAATATTGGAAGTCCTGTGAACACTGAATTCAGTGTTTTAATTATATCTTAATATTGGGCATATTCACCTATTCACCTGAGGTGGAAATCACTTCAGTAGGCTAAAAAAAAAAACAAAAAAAAACCAAGGTGACTACAGAGATTGAGGCAGATAGACATAGACAAAGAGAGAGATGGGGAGAGAGAGAGAGAGAGAGAGAGAGAGAAAGAGATTTTTAAGTGCACAAACAACTTCAAATATAATTCATATAAAAGAAAAGAAAGATGCTTTTTAGACAGTCTCAATAAAATTCTAAGTGTTCAAAGAGAGTCTGATTGAAGGTCTGGAAGTGAAAATGAGGGCATCTATAAAATTAAAATAGTGTGTAGAAGACCACTGGTGTGTTGACAGAAACTAAGGTATTCACCTGCTGGGAAGGTTTTGTTACTTAAGCCTCAGAAAGGAATTGATGACTGGGTTGGTTTGGATGCAAAGGCATAATTAGAGGGGACTCCATCGGGCTTCCTTTATTGGATTTTCTCTAGCTATAGTAACTTGACACTCTTCCATGCTTCATTGAAGCTTTACATTCTTCCTGTAGGGGGTCCAGATCAGAGGTGGGGGTTCAGAATGCTCCACTTCCAAAGGATCCCCTGAGGTGAATATAGCTTTGTTGAAAAAAAAAACAGTTTGGAAAAGAAATGAACTTTAGAAATTAGAAAATAGCAGTACATTTTACAATCTGGTTTTAAACTGTTTACTTTAGGATGAACTTATACACAGAAGAAATGTATTTGTTAGGTAGAGAAGAAAACAAAAATAAATGTTATGTTGTATCTTTGGGAAAATGGGGCCAAGCAGAACTGTAACTAGAACTTGTTGCAAATGGGGAAAAACAGGTGAGAGAGAAAGGAGCAGAAGACAATCCACCCCAGATAGCATAAGAGTTGGAAAATGGGAGAACTTTTGCTAGAAAGTCCCTATACCTCTTATAGTGTAATCACTGGCAATTGACTTTTCAATGTGAGAGGAGCTCTATGGGGGAAGTGAGAGGGGAGGATGACAATGTAGTGGAAAACTGGTTCTTGGAAACTGGACTCTGAGGGAAGGAATGGACCATGGCTGGTCAAGAAAACAGGAATAGTCATGCCACCTATTGAGGTTGATGGAGGATCACTAAGGGGACAAAATACCCCTGGATGCTTTCTCTGAATACAGTCCCTATTCTCCCAGCTTACTTATAATTCTTATGATCTATCATCTCCATGAAACTTAAGAGTGATACCCATCTCCTAGACTCTACTCTACCTAAAATCCAACATAGACAGAACTAGGACATAGGCAGTTCTCTCTCCTGTTAAAATTGAATCCATGTTCCAATACTTCTTTAAAGCTATTGGCTCATTAATAACCATGAACATAGTAGTCATTCATTAATTATTGAATGAATAAATGGATGAGACCATAAAAGAAGAATATAAAGATAATTACTGTATAGATTTGAAAGTATATTTATTACTTAATTGCTTGTGAAACTTCTAAACAACTATACCACTTTCTCTGAGGATTTAGTAATCTCATGAATGATATGATGATATTCTGTACTTCTGTCACCAATATTGCGATCACAATATCCACCCCTGTCAATGACATTTCCCTCAGTTATAAGAATTCTTAGTTATCACTGAATCCTGAGCCCAGTAATGCTGGGAGTCTAAAGTGAGATAAACAGATTGTAATCTTTTTGGGAAGGAACAGTCCTCCCAAGATGTATATGCTCTTTGAGAAAGCCCCAGTTGACCTGTGCAAGGGATGGCTTTAGTATTTGTACACATGGAGATGACTATTCCATTTTGCACAAAATAAATTGTTAGGAAGTTGTATAGATGCAAGTTATTTGCCACAGCATCTTTTATCCATAGGTCCTAGTTTATCCAGAACCAAGTAAATCAAGTCAAATTCTTCTTCTACCTGTATGTTTCTAAAGACAATATAGCCATGTTCCCATTTTGTTCTATGCAATCACCAATTGACTAGCTGTAATAAAGGATCTGATTGATTTTGAAATAATTCTTGGAGTTTGTAAGAGAACTACATCTTTTGCTAATGCTGTGAAAGTATGTAATTGCTCAAAAGTTTCAAAAACCAAGTAGTTAATATCATTTCAAATCTAAATAGTGACCATCTTCCCACACTTGACCTGAATTTTTTCATTAAACAACTATTTTATATATAAATGTGTATATACATGTATACACATGCACACACATATGTATAAATTCTATCTTACTTATAGTCCTTTGAGCAATGAGGAATGCAAAAAACATTTTAAACTAGCCCCCAATTTACTTCCTTAGAAAATATACTATCACAAATTTCCATTACAGTCTTGAATAATTGTTTGATTTCTGAGAACTCCCAAACACCATTCTCAAGGCTACTTTTTTGGCCATTTATTATTTTTGTAGTGTATGAGAGAATGTGAAGTGCTTGCCCTAAGTATTCAACCAATCATTTGGCCCTGAATAGTATAGCACCTGGTGCTCCAGTTCACTTACTTTTCTCATATGTAAAGTGAAGGGATTAGATTAGATGACTTCCATTTCTTTTCTAACTTTTGTTAAATACAAGGGAGGGTCCTTAGAGACCAATAATACTTTATGTATCAAAAAATTATCTAGTCTTAGAGACCTCTACTGAGAGTGAGCTCACTATCTCCCAAGGTCATTTTGGATAGCTCTAATTATGAGGACATTTTTTTCCTTATATCAAACCTATTTCTTTCTCTTAATAACTTCCACTCCTTTCTCCTAGTTCTGACCTGCGAGGCAAAGCATAACAAGTCTATTTCTACTTTCCCATGACAACCCTTCAAATTCTTGAAGAGATCATATTATTTTCCTGCTAAAATTCTCTATTTAAGACTAAACATCCTCAGTTTCTTCAAATAATATTTATATGACACAGTCAGCAATCCCTTTGCCATTCTTCTTGACTTATTTTGGGTACTTTCCAGAATATTGTTTCTAGAATATTTGTCAATGACCTTACTGATTTTTGATATCTAGAAATGAATAAAATGTTCCTCACGGGGCCCAACCATGGAAGAGTTATGATTCTTGTGCAGCTGAAGCTGCTCAATTCAGCTAAGAATACCTTGCAAACTAATCAGGAGAATATTTTACCTATCTACTATGTTCTAGGCACTGTGCTGGTTGTTGTGTTCAGTTCAGATGTCAGCCACTTACTGACTATGTGACCCTGGGCAAGTCATTTAACCTCCCTAGTCCTTATTTCTTCATCTATTAAATATGGAAGCTGAACTTGATGTATTCTTAGGTCACTTGTAGCTCTAAATCTATGAGTCTATGATCAATCACATAGAGATGATGATGAAATTCTGAAGAGGTGATGGAATGTAACAGAAGAGAAAACCTATGAAAAATAACTGGGGGACACTCACAAGTAGAAGGCATGATACGGATGAAGAACAATTCTCTGAGAAGTAGTTAAAGAGACAGGTGAAAACATAGGGAAGAGTAGCAGCATGAAAGCCCAGTGAGGGGAGTGTAGCTAGTAAAAGAAGAAGGTCAACACTGTCAGATATTGTATGGAAGTCAATAAGGGTGAGGATTTTAAAAGATCATAGGTAACTTTAGGGAGAACAGTTTCAATTGAGTAATGAGGGTGAAAGTCAGATAGCAAAGATTTGAGAAGTTAGAGGAATGGAAGGAAAGTCAATAAATATAGGCATTTCTGCCTAGAAATTTGGTTGATGGAGAGAAGAGAGATGTAGGGGATGGTAGATTCTACTGAATGTTCTCAAGTACAAGGGAGACTTGAGGACTTTTTATATAGCAGAAAAGGAATCAGTAGATTGATTGAAGATTAGAGAGGATCACAATGTGGTTATATACATTATATATTAAGAAAACATTGAGAAATCTCTCATGTAGGAGGTGATATATGATCTGATTATTAAAAGAAATTAGGAAATTAATCTTGAAAGAAATTAGGAATGCTAGGAGATGGAGATGAGGAGAGAGAATATTCCAGGCCTAGAAGACAGGTTATATTAAACGAAGGAGATGGAATACTCTGTGTGAGGAACTTCAAGGTCAGTTTGGCTGGACAAAAGAATGTAAGAGTGGGAGCACTTGATGAGACCAGAGAGGCAGTTTGGATAAAGGCTACAATGGGCGTTAAGTGACAAAGGAATCTGTATACTACTTCATCTTGAACCCCTACCCCTGCATTTACCAAGATTATGTTTTAACATGTATCATTCTGATATGATTTTATGTGAGGCTTATTCCTTTCATTGGACTGTAGTCTACTGGAAGGCAAAGGCTATGCTCCTTCTCATCTTTGATTCCCTACCACATAGTATAGAACTTTGATAACAGGAAGCATTTAGTAAATACTTGTTGATTTGAACTAAATAAAATGTCAAATAGTATCAAAATGACATTAATAAAGCTCTATTGTTATATTCAAAAATCTCAGAATCCTACTGAACTGAAACTTGACTGGATTTTTTTTTACTGAAACTATGTTGGAAACCCATTGAACTGTCATCTCATTTTTGATCTTGCACACAAATGGAACATCTTGTATGACTTGTCACAGAAATATGACAAATTTTGGCCTGAGAACACCTGCAAAATTATAGAACATATTTTTCCTAATATTTGACTTAAATTTTACTGTAGATATCAGATGTTCCTACAGATGCTCTGAAATATAGTGTTACTCTGTAACCATTAATATGCCTCTGACTTGGGTACTATAGGGTCAATTTAATGGAAAATATACTACCTATATATATATAATGATGTATAAATGTATAAATGTATACAAAGTATAAATGATACTTTTGTTAAGTTCACTAGCCTGTCATTATAGCCACCATTGACTTATACTCATTTTTAGTGTATAGACATACACTCATTTTAGAAATGAGGTGTACTGAAGTTCTGATGAAGTAGAACATTTTTAGGATGAGGAAATGGTATTATGACCAAAGTTGTAATTCTCATTTTGTCATGTATGTATCAGCCATGATACCTTGTACTTGTCAATCTCCTTTTAATCATTTCCTACAAAAACAATCTCAAACTCTATCTTACAGATCTATGAGATGATTGCTGTCCCCACTAGACTCTAATTTGCTGTTTGAAGCTACCAAGTACTTATCTATTTTATAGTATATGATTTCGTGCCTATTTTAGAGTTGATTTGGAAATTTCTAAGTTCTCCTGTGTGCAAACTTTGCCTCTCCAACTAGACTGCAAGCTTCCATTGGCAGGCTGTGAAACAATTTCTTTCCTTCCCTTCCTCATTATATTTGTGTTGCTTACTGATGCTATTGATTTGCATTAACAAAGGAAGAAGTAAATATTGACATAAATTCACTGTTTTCAATTCTACATTGTGCTTTTGGAGAGATCATTAGATTGAAAGGAAACTACAGAGATGTCAAAGATAATAACAATATCTGGTTGCCTGTCAAAGAAATAATATTTAAGAACATTTTAATTATCCTTGTAAAAACCCAAGGAATAATGAAGAATAATAAAAAAGTGGCTATATTAATTTTAGGTTTGGTAATGAAGAGGCCATCATTACTGACTGTGGGTTCAGTGGAATGAAGAGGTAGAAATTAATTTGGAGCTGTTTAAAATGAATCCAAGAAAACCTGGTTTTAAATTTTACTTTTCACATATATTGGCTTCATAATCATGAGCAAATAACTTTTTACTGAGCTGGGTATCTATCTAAGACTATGAGTCCTAGAGAAGTTGTAGATACACAGACCTCATCTAGAAATTCCCTATATCTATGAAACCAATTATTTAGTCTCTAATATTAGAATCATAAGATCATAGATTTTGAGTTAGGTGGGACCTTAAGTGTGTGAAGATAGAATTATCTCTCTTTGTCTATTTTAATGAAATCAATCAGCAACCTTTAACTCAATGAATCAAGAACTCAAAGCACCCCTATTTAACACTTAAGCAAGAGAGTTCACAAGTCAAAAACTCTCACCTCCAAAGGGGACTTCCCAGCCCTGGGTAGAACGAAGCAAACTGAAAGACTACAATTGGTTTCTGTGAAGAAGGGGGAGAGACAGAGAATGATGTGGAAAATGGGGAATAAAGGAGACCACGATGGGCTGGAGTGCAGGGCCTTCTACCATTCCTTTCCTGGCATTTGGAGAGAATGATTCCAGAGATTCCTGCCTTGGCTTTGGAGAAGACTCCCTGGATCCTGCATTAGTTTGCTGGGTGAGTGGCTTGGGCTATAGAGAAGGCTGTGCTGGTGGACTTGTGGCTGAAGACTCCACGGTGGAGATGGAGACCTGAGGAAGCCTCCTGCCTGAGTGCTGAACCAGGCTTCACTTCACAGGAGAAGCTCTTAGGGCTGGTAGGCTTGTAAGAATCTATCTCTTTATATTTTCCACTTTCACTCTTTCCACCTCTTTGTAAATAAAAGCTGCTAAAAGTCATTTTGACTTAAGCTATATTTTAAAATCAGAAACCACAGTATTACTTTATAACTCCCTTATTGAGTCAAAAAACCCAATTTTAATCCTTATAAGAGGTCATAGAGTCTAATAGCCTTATTTTATATATGAGGAAACTGAGAAAGGAGAGATTAATGAACTATCCAGGACGACATAGCCAGGAAATATTTGAAAGAAGATTAGAATTCAAATGTTCCCAACTACAGATCCAACATTCTAACCATTACTCATAATTGTTTCTGAAAAAAGACAGTTGAATTCAAAAATTTCCCAAGGCCTAGTAAAGTAAAGTGACATAGTATAATGGAAATGGAACTCTGGGATCACATTCTATCTCTTATGCTTACTATGTTTGTGGCTTCAGCCAAGTCACTTAATTTCAATGAACCTCATTTCCCTTTTTCTAAATAATGAAAATGTTGAATGAGATAGCCTCCAAAATATCTTCCATTTCTAAATCTATTATCCTATGAAGAGGAAAAGAAAAAGTGAACTCATCCTTACAGAATGCAAGCAATCCAAACCTTAACTGCAATTTATTTGAAAAGAATTATGGTGATTAGAAATGGCTTATATACTGGAAAAAAGATTTCAATGGTTATCTAGTAGTTAAAATAGGGATTAAGATTTGAGGAACTAGAGAAGATAGAAACCTGGTGACTGTTAGATAGAGGAGGCTACTTAACAAAGGTTGTGGACAGGAGAGTTCCTCTTAAGCTCTATACTCAGTATCTTCCTGGGGTTTGCTTTTGAATGATAAACAGGCTTTCTATGGAAAAAAAAAGTCTCTATATCACACTATTAACTTTTTCCCTATCATTTTCTTATGTCTAGCCAATATCAAAAAATGAGAAAGAGAGAGAGAGAGAGAGAGAGAGAGAGAGAGAGAGAGAGAGAGATTTATCAGTGCTATTGATTGCATCTGCTACCTTGCCAATTCAATAGTTCAGCTGCACTGCCTTCCTTGCTGTGCTGACAGATGGATTCCATGAAGGAGGAGGGATATTCCTCACAGGGTAGGTGTAAATACACAGCCTGGAGAGATGATTTGATGTAATTTAGCTTACACAAGTCTCTTGTTTTTGGTTTTTTGGGTTTTTTTTTTGTGTGTGTATGTTTTTTTTCTGATGAAACTTTAGTCCCTTTATCTTTTTCACATTTCACAGCAAATGTCTTCAAAACATATTTGTACTTTCTATTAGGAGGAAACTGTAAACTAAGTGAATTGTTTCTGCTATTGAAAATCAAATATCTCTCATTAGCACATTATCTGCTCTTTGGCTCAGGTTTTCTTTACTGTTTTGCATCAGAATGGCCCTTTCCTACTCTTCAATAACATGCCACCCACAAAACCACCCACTACTATGTGGTATGACTATTTTTTAAATGTCTTGTAAGAGAAATATATCAAGGGTCTTTGAGAAAACCAGTACTAATATATCTTTCAATATTTTCCCCCAAATCTTTTTGAAAAATAAAAAAGCACATACATATTAAAGAAGTATTGAATAAGAAGAGTTTGTTAGTTTTCTACTCTAAAACTTAAAACAAACCTAAGTTCATAATAAATGATAATACAAAAAATGTGTTTTTTTAAAACAATGTCAAGAACAAGGTGAAGGATTACTGCTCAGCACAGAGAGGATATGGCCATAAACAATGAAAAGGAGACAGAATTACTCAATGTTTTGTGTGTCTTTTTTTAAGCATAGAGGGTGGTAATTCATTTGGGAGTTATAGAAGATAGATGGTGAATAGGTAATTAAAACCCTACCAAAATGAGAAAATAATAAGACAGAAATATTTACTTTAATATGCTGGTCTCTAAACCAGAACAAACTAGATTCAAGAGAAAAGGAGCAAATGTTTTTTGACCAATTTGATTTATATACATAAACATTTCCAAGTGGAGACTTAACAATTAAATCTTAAATAATGAGTGGGTCAAAGAACATATTTTAGAAATAATCTTTATGTAAAAGAAAAAAGAAAAGAAAATTATGAAACAACATACCTAAATTTCTGGGATGAACATAAAGCAGTGCTTTGGGGGAAATCATAGCCTTACAATCATATTTTAATAAAATAGAAAAAAAAATGATTAATGAACTGAACATACCTTTAAAATTATAAAGTCAACAGATAAAGAATATGTTCCAAAGAAGAGTTAATAAAAATTAGAGGGACAATAATTAAATAAGCCTATATAAATGACAAGGGAAACTAAAATCTAATTATTTGAAAAGCCTGAAAAAAAGTAAATCCTTTGCTAATCTTGTTAAAAAGAAGTGAGCAGAAAATTAAGTCAACAAGATAACAAATGTGCAGGGTGGAATCACAGGAAAAGAAGAAGTAAAAAGAACAATCACAAATATGCTAAAAAAAACAGAAAACTACAGAAATAAAGGACTATCTTAAAAAAATACAAAATATCTAAACAAGAAGACCAGTTAGAGATCTTATATAATTGAATTTCAATAGATGTAGTAGTAAAGCAATTACCAAAGGAAAGATCTCCTGAACCTGATGCATTCATAAGAGAATGCTTTCAAACTTTTAAAGAACATTTAATAATAATTCTTCAGAAATTATTTTCAAAAACTGAGAAAATACTACATAAAAATCATTTTATGAAACCAAATAGTCCTACTATCTAAATCAGGCAAAGATAAAACATGGAAAGAAAACTAAAGGCCATTATAATTAATGAATACTTTAATTAAAATATCTTAAATAATACCATCAAAAAGACTACAGTGATTCATCTAAACCAGTGATTCCTAAACTTTTTTGGCCTACTTCCCTCTTTCCAGAAAAAATATTACTTAGCCCCCTGGAAATTAATTTTTAAAAATTTTAATAGCATATAATAGAAAAGATAAATGCACATGTAGCCATCACCACTTCCCTAGATTGCTGCAGCACCCACTAGGGGGCAGTAGCACCCACTTTGGGAATCTCTGATCTAAACAATCATTTCATTATAATCAAATGGGATTTATAATAAGGATGCAAGGATGGTTCAACATTAGGCAAACAATAAACATAATTATCATATTAAAACAACATAAAAATGATCTTACAAAAAAAACCTTTTACAAGGTAGTATGCATTTTAATGCTAAATATTTTATGAAGTATAGACAAAGAGGGACTTTTTTAACATAATAAAAAGCACCTATTTAAAACTAAAAACAAGCATCATATACAATTGGGATATACTAGGTCCTTTTCCAATAAATTGGAAAGTAAAACATGGGTGCCTACTCTCCTCACTATTAGTTGATATACTTCTGTAGATGATAGTTATCATGATAAATCCAAAGAAAGGAATCAAAAATATAATGGCAAGTAAGGAGATTAAAAAAAAAATAACCCTGCTTGCTGGCATTATGATGGTTTCCTTGGAAAACCCTGGGGAATTAGCAAAATACTAATTAAAACACTTGTCATCAGCTATTTCAGGCTACAAAATAAATCCTCAAAAATTAACATCATTTCCATAGAATAATAACAAAACATAAGACACAATGACAAAAAGAAATACTATTCAAAATAACACAATAATAATATTCAAAACACATAAATATAAACTTGGGGTCAACTTATACAAAGTTCACAAAAGACTTAAATAAATTCAATTACAAAATATTCCTTTAAAAAATAAAGATGAATTTTAATAGTTGGAGGGATATTTATTGTTAAATAATGCCAATATGTATAATAAAAATGACAATACTACCTTACCAAAATTAATTTATACTTTGATGCTATGCCAATAAAATTATAAAGGTGATATTTTACAGAGGTGATAATGTAATTTAATTTTTTTTTAAAAAAAGACCTAAAGTAGCAAGAGAAATCAATCAATAAACAAAGAAGAGCAAAATACAATGTTCCTGCCCTCAAAGAGTTTAGAATCTAATGGGGAAGATAACATGCATATACACCTACAGTGTGGACTTGACAGAAAAGACATATATTTGGGGAAATGACTAAAGTGAAAATTTATTTTGCTTGCCTATGCTTACAT
The DNA here is from genome assembly GCF_016433145.1 of Gracilinanus agilis. Lineage (NCBI taxonomy): Eukaryota > Metazoa > Chordata > Mammalia > Didelphimorphia > Didelphidae > Gracilinanus > Gracilinanus agilis. The sequence goes on from NC_058132.1 coordinate 579,879,458, forward strand.
ATGTGTCAAGGGATTTCTTTTTTTATTTTTATTTTCTTGGAGGGGTGGTTAGGAGGAAGAAAAAATAGCTTAATATTTGAAAAAATATAAAAGTTAAAATGAAGAAAGAAATATAAACAAGCAAGACATCTTTGAAAGTAAGATGCTAAATTTCCTATATATTCATAAAAATCAAGCTGTACTTAATATAGATTTTTGGTTTTATACTAAATTCTCTTTTTCTTTTCTATTTTGTATATGAGATTTTTTAAAATTTTTTTATTTTAAAATATTTTTCCATGGTTACATGATTCATGTTCTCTCTCCCAGAGTCTAAAAGCAATTCTATTGGGTTATACATATATTATCACTCAAAACCTATTTCCATATTATTCATTTTTATAATAGAGTAATTTTTTTAAACCAAAATGCCAAGTTATATACCCATATAAAGAAGTGATATATCATGTTTTCCTTCTACATTTCTCCTCCCACAGTTCTTTTTCTTGATGTGGATAGCATTCTTTCTCACAAGTATCTCAGGATTGTCCTGGATCATTGCATTGCAAAGTCAATTACATTTGATCAACCCACAATGTTTCAGTTACTGTGTACAATGTTCTTCTGGTTCTGCTCATTTTACTCCACATCAGTTCATGGAGGTCTTCCCAGTTCATAAAGAAATTAAGCAGTTCATCATTCCTTATAGCACAATAGTATTCCATTGTCATCATATATCCCAATTTGTTCAGCCATTCCCCAAAACAGAGACAACCCCTCATTTTCCAATTTTTTGCCACCACAAAGGGTGCAGCTATGAATATTTTTGTGCAACCACTTTTTATTATCTCTTTGGGGTACAAATCTAGTAGTGGTATTGCTGGATCAAAAGGTATGTATTCTTTTAAAGCCCTTTGGGCATAATTACAAATTGCCTTCCAGAATGGTTAGATCATTTCACAACTCCATCAGCAATGCCTAGTGTGCCAATTTTGCCAATCTCCTGCAACATTTAATATTTTCCTTTACTGTCAAATTTGCCAAACTACTAGGTGTAAAGTGGTAACTCAGAGTTGTTTTTATTAGCATTTCTCTAATCAAGAGAGATTTAGAACACTTTTTCATGTGATTATTGATAGTTTTGATTTGTTCTTCTGAAAACTACCTGCTTATATCCTTTGACCATTCATCAATTGGAGAATGGCTTACTTTTTTGTACATTTGACTTGGTTCCTTTTATTTTTGAGAAATTAGACCTTTGTCAGAGATTTTTGTTATACATTTTTTCCCAATTTGTTGCTTCTATGGGATTTTATTTTTCTGTTTGGTATCTAAATTATACATGTATTATCATGCCAAACATTTCTATATTGTTCATTTTTGTAAGAGAATAATCATATGAAACCCAAAACTGAAATGAACTTAAGTGAAATCACATGCTTTGATCTACATTTTTACTTAAACAGTTCTTTCTCTGGAGGTTAATAGCATTCTTTGTAGTAAATTCTCAATACTAGTACACTTATTAAAGATCTATTCTTTTTCACCAAGATCTAAAAACCAAAAGTTCTATTTTCTATCCTAATTGTGTACTTCCCTCAGTTTCAACTGCCACCCCACCCAATTCTTTCAGGTTTGAATTATCTGAATTGTTTTCTAACTCAAATTATAGTATGTTCTAGTGCAAAATTATAGTATGATATAGACAAATACCTATATTTTCTCTTGTGTGTTACTTTCCTATCTGTACTTAGTATAATGCCTGGTACATAATAGGTACTTAATATATGTTTGTTGATTGATTGATTGATTAGCACATTGTCTCTAAGGGCAGGGAACTGAAGCTGGAAGAAGGAGGACTGGGAAGAACAGGAAGAAGATGTAATTTTTTTCCCTTAAAATTATTTAAGGAAATAATAATTGGTAATAAAATATTTGAAGAGTGGTAAAAAATACTGATGACCAAAACATGGGGAAAAGAGAGCTAGACTAATTACTGCCTTTGCTACTCCTAATTACTTTCTTTGGCTAAAATATCTTCTGGTTTCATATAACCCCTACTTTCCTATTCTATCACTTGAATGTAAATTGTCACACACAAACACATGCACATACACACACACACACACACACACTCATGGTGAATGAGTGAAGAGCTTGACTAGGCTGTAGAATGTAGAAAAACAGTGAAGGAAAATTGGGATAATAAAAAAATAAGAAACTGCTTCCACTCTGAATCTTTAAAAGGACACTAGCATACTATTTCTTTCCTGCTTTTTCTTCTTATTGTTTATCTATATTTGTCCTCCTGCCCCACAATCTATCAATAAACATTTATTAAGTGTTTACATTATGCCAGTTTCTATGCCAAGCACTCCAGATATGCAAAGACAAAAAATCTACTCCTCAAGGAGCTTAGAGTCTAGTGGGGGAGATGCCATGCCAACCAATATATACAAAACAAATTATATAGAGGATAAATAAGAAATAAGTAACAGAAGTAAGGCACTAGAATTGAAGAAAGGTAAAAGATGAGATTTTAGTTGACATTTAAAAGAAGCCAGGGAAGTCAATAGACAGAATTGAGGAGGGAAAGCTTTTCGGGTACTGGTGACAGTAGGAGAAAATGTGTAGAGCAGAGAGATAGAACATTTTGTTTATGGAACATCCAGTAGGCCAGTGAGTAAAATGAAAGCTGAATAACTTAATTTTTGAATGAAATGATACACCTAATATGATGCACCTAATGAACAACCTAATATGAAAAAGTCTAATTATCACACCTACAAAGAAAAGGGAAGCAGGATTAAAAAAAAAAGTCTCTTTAGCATAATTCAATTGTTGAAGCAACAAAATACATTAGAAGTATACATTGTCATGTCACATTTTATTGAGCAGTAGGGTGCTTTCAAATATGTTTTTCCCTTAAGAGATTTCCATTGCAGCAGCAGACAGATATGTTTTCACTTTAGTTTTGAAGGCGGAACTGACAATGCTCTATGAATAAAAATCAAAAGTAAATTCCACAATCAGGAAGCCTAGTTGCTGAAAGCCCTTGTTCCAAGGGACCTGAGATTATACATTGGGCAAACTAATAGCCTGCTGATTCCAACCTCAGAGGGTGAGTGACTGACAGGGAACCTACAGTGACAAAGGATCTAAAAATACAATGGGCTCCATGGCCATTAAGAGCCTTATCATCCCTTACAAAAATCAAGAGAGATTTAGGAATGCCAATGCAGAGATTTTGAAAAGGTTTCTATCAAGGGAATATTAGCAGCCATCCTGATAATCTGTTGACATACAATGCAGCCATTATCTCTCACCCTTTTCTGAAAGAGAGCTGGGGGTGGTGAAAAGCAAGGCTGGGTCTTTGTGAATACCTACAGTCCTGTTGTGGTGCTGAGATCCCTGTGTGAGGTGGCCAGGAATCAAACAACCTGAAAGTTTACTGGTTATAATGAGGTTTACAGCAGGTTAATTACATTATTTGTCCTCTGGACCAGGGATATTACTATTCCTCAGCTCTCTATAGCATCTCAACAAATATCAATTAACTTTTTTTTTCCTATATAAAGTTTTATTGATTCTCTTCCTTTTTTTAACTAGTCACTTTCCAATGCCCCTCCCCAGAGAAACTTCTCTTTTTTCACAGGAGTATAATATGCAAAATAAATCAATACACTAGTTATCTGCAAAAAATTTTACCTTGAACACCTAATATCCAATATATATCTGTAGACATCCACTAGTTTTAATAATATTAAAGTTAATTAGAACTAAAAGAAGATCAAGAGACCCAAGTCCTGCCTAGTCTACTAGTTGACATTGAGAGAGATGGCTACCTCCAAATGAAGGTGATTGGGAAAGGCCTAGATGGAAGGGAGATAAGAAATATCCACCTCTGGACTTATAAAGCACAAAACCCTTGGGCTTTAGAAATCAAGTTTATTTTGACAATTGAAATTAGGGAAAAGAGTAGATAGAGTCCTAACACTACAAATCTAGACTCAACCCAACTTCTATGCACCTCTGGAGTGGCTGCCCTTCCTTTCTTCTGTAGGTCCTGCCTATGCATTCCCTGCTCTTATCTATAACCCCAAATGGTATCTGACTATCTGCTAATCTAACTACCCAGATTGTCTTTAAGAAGGCAGAGGAGACAGGACTCAAGGTCAGCCTGAATCCCCTCTCAAGCCTTCCTAGGAAACCCAGAGTCCCAGGTGACAAAATGCTTGTGATTACATTAGTCAAATTGATCTCTGACTGTTTGATCTCAGACAGATGGATATCTGTACTCCAGGGAAAAGGCAGTCTATTCCAAGGCAGTTCTCCAACCCAGGAATCCCTAATCTTTCCACAAGATTAGTCCTTCCAGCTCAGTGGAAAGCTAGATCAAGAGTGACAGTCAACTCCCAAGATCCTCCTCTTTCCAGAATCTTCTCCCAGTGTTTATATCTAAATTCTCCTCTTTTCTTCTTAAAGACAATCTATAAATTTCTCCCTATCACTTATCCTTATAATATCTTAATACAGACATTCATCTTTTCCCCCTATTCCTCAATGTTACTTTTACTCTTCCATTTCCTCTTTTTATTCTTCACCCTGATTCTTCACATTGCTTCACAGAATCAGAATCATAACATCTCACACTGGGAAAGGAATTCAGAGACCACCCAATTTTCCAAGTACCTGAGCAGGAATTCCTGCAACAGAATCTCCACCATCTTGCTTCTAGCCTCTACTAGAAAACTTCCATTGGATTTTGAGGCTGAGGCACTATCTCCCAAGACTATATTCTAGTATGTGATAATTCTAATATGAAGTCTACCCCACCCTGCCCCATACATAAAATCTAAATCTTATTATATAGTCTTCACTTGTTGTTCCTAGTTTAGCCCTCTGGGGTCAAGCTGAATGAGTAAATTCCTCTTCTCTATGATAGTCTTTCAAATAACAGAAGTCAGCTATCATTTTTTCCATCACTCTTCATCTGTCTTTCAGTTTTCTCCCAGCTAAACATGCTGCATTCCCCTTCAGCCAAGTTTCATAGAGTATAATTTCTAATCCCTTCAACATCTTTCCTGATCTGAAGTGCCCACATTTCAAGTAAATACTTCATCTGGATTTTTGGCTAGGGTAGAGTGGAGGTAGACTATCTTCTGTAATTGTTACACTATTTTTCAACATTATTCAGAACAACATCCTCTTTGCCTCAAAATGTAATCCATTAAAAGTAGATGCTTTTCATAGCAATTATAGCAATTTAGCAACTCTTCCATCAACTTGTACTAATATGGTTGAGTTTGGGGGCTCAAATATTGGGCTTTACATTTGACTTTATTAACTCACCTAGCAAAAATTTGGTTCAATGCTCTATGTACCTTGTTGAGACTTTTTTTGATTTTAGAAATAGTGTTTTTGAAACACTGAAAGTTAGCTCAGGGCAAACTAGGTGGCCCAGTAGATAGAGATCCAGGCTTAGAGATAAGAGGTTCAAATCTAGCCTCAGACACTTCCTAGCTTTGTGACCCTTGGTGAATCACTTAATCCCAGTTGCCTAGCCCTTACTTCTCTTCTGCCTTGGAACTGATGCTTAGTATTGATTCAAAGACAAAAGGAAATTTTTTTCTTAAAAAGAAAGTTAGCTAATCCATCTAGCTTTATGTTCTTTATAAATACCTACCTAGAATTATTTCATTGAATTCTCTTGCATTCATTCTATATTCCAACCCAAAAGGTCTGTTATGTCCTCTAGTTTTAGTCTATGTACCTAGGAACTTTTCAGCCTCATTCAGGACTCAGTTCATATGTGACCTTAGGAAGCCTTTCATGATACTCTCATATGTTAATGCTTTCTCATTCTTCAAGTTACCTACTATTTATTTTTTTGTACATTATATGCCCCTTCCTGCTCCTATGTAAGCTACTGAAGGGAAAGAGAGGAATTATTTCTTCTGTGTCTCTGTATCCCTAGAGTTAAGTGATTCAGTGCCTTATACCTACTAGGCACTTAATATTAAACTGAATTTGAATAAAATTTGAAAAATTTTGAATTTGAATAAAATAAAATTGAATTGAATTGCTTTTAAGTATTTTAAGGTACAAGGATTTCTTTTCAGAATGTTTCAAATGTATAAAATAAAATATTTAAAATTTTAAAGGAAATAAGTTATATTAAAATATAATTCTTAACATATACATATATTCACATGCATATGTATGTATACATATTTATGTATATCTATCTATATTTATACATCTCTCTCTATACCTCTATTTATTTATCTATAACAAGTTATGGACTCAAGGTGAAGAATCCCTTCTTGGCATTCTCTAGTTTGCCCTTGAAACTAATAACCAGGGTCCAGGTGGAAAAAAGGTGTGGTTGGAAACAGTGCAAAGTTATCATTAATAATAGAGAAAATGAATCAAAGCATATATCACCTCCATAGGTCAGATCATCTATCTTTTGAATACTTTCACTTTTATCAGAGGCAGTGAATTTTTCCTTTAAAATGCTTTACTCCAGAAATAGATCATATGACCAAATACCTAAGATGAAAGTTATTTCCTTCCAAAAGAAGAAGAAACACAGACATCAGCATTTACTAAATGCAGAAACCAACATGCACAGTGCAATCTATTCTGTTAAATGTCTGAGAATGTAAAAATAACTCTCTCTCAGAGTATATGGTAAAAACTTAAAAAAATAGGTTTGTCTTTGATTTTTAAATGTGTTCAAGGCTCTTGAAAGACTTCGAATTTATCAAATCCCCAGTCTGAGAACAGGGATGAATGACAAATGCTCTCAGGATCTTTCAGTAGTGATACAGGAGTTATATGGATCACTTTCTCAAGCTGCCACACACTACCCAGGTCAATGATTTGATAGAAAACATTCCTAAGCAGTCAATTATGGAGTATTTGCTTCTAAGTCAGTATCTACACAAAGGCAAACACCTGTTTGCAGGAGGAAGTTATGTCGTGAGCATTATGGTCCTAACAAGGGAACCAAACCTGTCCTCCACAATACACAAAGATTTGTGGTAAACTAGCATGCCCTACTACATTTCCTGGAAAACTGCAGCCATACTGGTTAATTAGCAGCTAATCAAGTTGCTCCTGTTTGCAAGCATGCTGGGTGGCTCATGAGCCATATGGTGCACAAGCATTTCAGTGACAGATTGAGACCAAAGCCCATGTGAATCTGGATAATGGTGATTTCTCAAAATGTTAATCTTCTGGTTTTTATTTTGGTCCAGTTAACAATTGTCCTTTACTACTACATTCTAACACCTTTCTTTGCATGCCCTGAAGACTAAAGAGGAGAAGAAAATTGGAATTTAATGGAAAATTTCCTTTGGAAATTCTTGGTCGTTAGGTCTTCAGACCCCAGATGGGTTTTCTAGCCAAAGTGCTTCAGATAGGTCTGAAAAATAGAGTTCAGTTTTCTCTTTCAGGTTAGTGAACTACGATTCCTTTAAAAAAAATAAATAAAAAAAGATCCTTGAGCATCATGGGGCAGAAGCTTCTCTTCACCTGGTCCCATAATCCTCTGACTGCCTTAGCTGATTACATTGTAGTGTTTAATGAGCCTTTCTAGTGTAGATAGAGATCCCACAAGGCCTCCCTCTGCCAAAGAGAGCTGCTTGTTCTCTAGTATGGTTCTTAGGTTCTGTTCAACTATTTATTATAATGGTCACTGGGTTAGTTGACCCAATTCAATCCTTCTTGCTAATTTAACATAATGGTTAGAGTGATATGAAACCAGACCTGGATTTAGAGTCAGAAGGCCTTGGGCCAATCATTTGACTTCTGTAGGCTTCAGTTTGCTCATCGGTAAAAAGATGGGACTTGACTGGTGATATCTAAAGTCTCTCCTAGGTTTAGATGGATAAAGCTAATAATTTATTAGTTGTATCATTTTGGGCAATCTTTCAACTAGAATTCCTCATTCAGGTCTATGTACATTTTTTACATTCTGTGGTTCAAATAACTTCATCAAAATATTTACATTAATTATTGATAAGTGAGAGGGAGAGACAGAGAGATGAGAAAGAAAAGGGAGAGAGAGGGGATGGTGGGAGATAAGGGCAGAAAGGAAAAGAGATGAGAGGAGAAAGGAAAAGGGGGCCATTTTTTCACACTAAAGAGCTGAAAAGGGCTTCTCCCCACCTCTTAGTGAAATAATTAAAGAATTTATTTCTTTTAAGTAAGAGAGCAATAGTCGTGTGCCTACTTTAGCAATTTAATAGCTGTCAGGATAAGTGACAATTTCCATCTGATTCAATTAATCTTTAAAATGGGAAAATAATAGTATCTATCAGACTTGTTTGTGAGAGTCAAATGTGATATTTATATTTTGCAAACCTAAAGCTCTTTTAAATACTACTACTTACTACTACTACTACTACTACTACTACTACTACTACTACTACTACTACTACTACTACTACTACTACCACTACTACTACCACCACTACTACCACCACTACTACAACTGCTATAACTACTACTACTACTAGTGACTTAACTTGACCTTGTGTCATAGAGTGTCACTGAAGCAGGAAGAACAGTAGTCCAGTGAATCCTAAGTAAAGCCAGAAGAAAATCAGAGAGAGAAAAGACAACTTGTCCAATATGCTATAGGAAAGGATTCCTTTCAGGTACAGGTTAGACTAAATCATTACTGAGGTCTCTGTGAGGCTGTGATTATCCGATTCTGTCAGCCATGGGCAGATAGATATATATGTAGACTAAGCATGTTTGAGAAGACTATCAGGGATCATAGGATGATACTCAAAGCTTGAAAGTACCTTAGAGGAAATTGAGTCCGGCTCCCTCGTTTTATAGATTTGGAAAGTGAGGGACAGAGGAATTAAATGATTTCCCCAGGATTCATACAGATAGGTAAGTGTATGAGGCAGGAATTAAAACAAAGTCTCCCTGATTACAAATCTACAAATCTAATGTACTCACTATACCGCTTAGTCTGGCCAAATAATAATAGCTAACAACTACATACTACTTTAACCATTGTAAAGTGTTACATATATTATCTCATCTGATTTGAACCTAACAACCTTGTGAGTTGTCTCCATTTTTACAGATGAGGAAACTAAAGTTAAAAAGAGAGTAAATATTGAGGACAGCTGGGCAGCTCAGTGGATTGAGAGCTAGGCCTAGAGATGGGAGGTCCTAGGTTCAAATCTGATCTCAGACACTTCCCAGCTGTGTGACCCTGGACAAGTCACTTAACCCCCATTGCCTACCCTTACCACTTTTCTGCCTGGAAGCCAATACACAGTATTGACTCCAAGATGGAAGGTAAGGGTTTTAAAAAAAAAAAGAGAGAGAGTAAATATTGAGAGCCATACAAAAAATAAGTATTAATAACAATTAATTTTTCCTTACTGTTTCTTGTCTTGGTTTGTTATCATGGTGATAGATAAATAACTAAACAAGTTAAATTCAGATGCTCCCACTTTTCAAACTTGGAAGGGGGCGGGGAGTGGGAGTAGTAAGAAGAATACATTTGGGCATACTATCAATTTGAACCCAAAACTGTGAAAGGTAAGAGTTGATGAGACTCATGAGCTTTATTGATTAATTTTTCCTACTGCAAAGTATCTGTTATTCACTAATAAAAGCTTTGAAATTATCAAGCACTACAAAATGTATCTAAAACTAGAATAAGCATCATATTATGGAGTGAAAGATCTAGAAAATACCTCTGATAACCTCTAAAGCAGGATTTCCCAATCTGGAATCCATGGCTCATGAATAGATGTGGAGGGGTGAGGTTAGTCTGTGAATTTGGATGGGAAAATATTATATCTTTATTTTTACTAACTTTTAACTTAAATTTTATATTTCCGTCAATTATGAATTTAAAAAAATGTATTCTGATAAAGTGTTCTTATACCCCATCAGACTGCCAAAGGGGTTCATAACATATGCAAAAAGCCATAAGGACACATAATCTAAGCTAATCACCTCATTTTACATCTGAAGAAAGTGAGGCCCAGGGAGGTTAATTGACTAAGGTCAAAGATAGAGTTAGCAGCAAAGCCAGAAATATCACTCAGGTTTCTTGGCTCCCAGGCCAAGTACTCCTTCCGGTACACCATGCTGCCTAAATGCCAATTAGTACACCGAGTTTTAGATATTATAATATCAGTGGAATAAGAAATAGCTTATTACTATTACAGAACGTGTAGACCAAGGAGTCACTGAAAAATGAACATTTCAGAGGGTCATAAGACTTTTGGTATCATAAATGAAATGATTGCCCTTGCTGTCTAGCTGTTCTCTTTCATGAAGGACACAGAATTTATCCTAAGAGTTTCACAACTTTACTATTTGAGGACAGGTTGGCTTGAAGAGACACATGCCAGCATACACAATCTGTTCTACCATGAGGATGGCCAAGTCAGTCCAGAAATCAATCACATTGCTTTTTTAAAATGACTTGGTTGACCTAGTGGTCAAATAAGTTGAGTAGGGGTAACCAGAGTATGACACGTAAATGTAAAGAAAATGAACATGAAGCTTACCATCAGTTTTTTAAAGTATTATTTTATAACGACATAACCTGATACCATATGAAATTAAAAGAAATCACCTCTACCTGTGGACAAAGGGCAGGAATACCCAACAATTCCTTAGTTTGACTCCTCGAGGCAGCACGGTGGGACAGAATGACAGAGCCATAACTAGGAATTCCAGCATCTTGACAGAGTCCAATGGAGAATCCCGTAAAGAGACAAAAAAGCAGAGAGGTACAACAGAGATTGCGGGGCAGCAAATTTCCAATATTAGGTAGACTGTAGAAGAGAAGTGTGGGTTTTGAAGTGTTGTGGCTAGGGGAACTGCATCCCCCAGCATGCCCCAGGGATCCTTCCCCTTACTTCCTGGTGTGGGATTGGTCTTAAATGGACCAATCCTGTGTTGGGGAGGGATCACGCCCTCTATTTCCTGGCATGGAATTGGTCTTGAAAGGGCCAATCCTGTGCTAGGGGAGACCACATCCTCTTACTTCCAGGCACAAGATTGGTCTATATAAGGACCATCCCATGCCTAGGAGGGAACATTTTCTTTCATTTTTATTTTTATTTTGAATATTTTTCCATATTTCCATATTTCATGTTCTTTGCCTCTCCCCAAACCTACTTAACCCCCCTTAGACGATGCACAATTCCACTGAGTTTTACATGTATCGTTGATTAAGCCCTAACTCCATATTATTGATAGTTGGGCTAGAGTTATCTTTTAGTGTCTTCATCCCCAATAATATCCCCATCAAGCCATGAGTTCAAGCAGTTGTTTTTCCTCTGTGTTTCTCCTCCCACAGTTCTTTCTCTGAATGTGGCTAGTTTTCTTTCTAGGAGGGAACTTTGAATGGAACTTGATCCGAAGTTTAGAGAGGTAGTTAATTTCAGCCAGGGGAAACTCTGGTTGCTTTTTCTTCAATACAGTTTTTAAAAAGTACAAAGGGATAGTTTTTCTTTTAGCATCCTCAGGAGAGAGAAACTTTTATTTACGAGTTACATTTTGAGGAGAAGGCAAGAGAACAGATAGAAAATGGGCAACCTGAAGAGGCTGGTTGAATATATTTACATTGGGCAACCTTTGATAGGAAGTATGTGTGCTAATGAGGTGGGTGAGGGATAATACCCTTATAGAAGAAGGCATATGTCTGGGAGAGATAAGACTTTACATTTTCTTTTACCTTGGAGTACAGGGCCTATAGAAGACCAAGAAGTACTAGGATGGGCAGAGGAAACGGATTGCCATTTGGGCATCCTGGAACAAGTCATCTGTTGTCCTGCCTTGTTACAGTTCTATAGAAGGGTCTCTCTTATTAGTGTAAAATGAACTGGACTCTAGTGCAGGACCCACCGTTAATCCTATCACTCTAAGAAGGTCTTTCTGAGACTGTTTCCTCATCTGTAAAATGGAGCTCAAACTCTTATACAGCCTACCTCCTTGTAAGAAAAAGCATTTTTGAAACATTAAATTGCTATCTGCAAAGTTCATCTTTTCTTACAGTGACTTCAAAGAGAAGATGAAAGTTTGTTTACTTTATAAAGCTATCTTTAATTCCTTTCAGAAATATCCTGTTAGAGAATGCCATGATTTCTATACTAGTATATCCAAGATGAGAAGAAAAAGGCTCCTCCTAGTCATACACACATATACTTGAATTAAATGACACCCTGACATTTCATATTTCATACTTAATCTCTAATATGAATTTGGGTTATAGGTATGTGAATGCACACATCCCTGTAAATATGTATGAAAATATTCATAGGCAGTTTTGAAGGGGTAAAGGAACGCAGTGTATTGCTTTTCAATTTTCTTGCTTTCCAGTAGAAAATGACTATAGGACTTCCTCAAATCGCCCAACTTGTCTTGTGCCATAGGAATGGCTTTTTCTTGCAAAGCAATTGCTGTATGAGCCATTAAAAGTTAATTTATGGATAAATCTCTGAGGTTATCTTCAAGTACCTCTATACAAGCTTCTTAGCAATCATGAAAGTCAAACATTGACATATATCTTATATAAACAGGGATAGGAACTGGACCTATAATTTCATTGGTTCAGAAACTCCCTCTAGGAATATAGGTTAGCCTCATACTATGCGACTTACAGTCTTATTTGCCTAAAGAACTGAGAGGTTAAATTAAGGGGCCTTTCCCAAGGACACATAGCTAGTAGGTGTCAAAGGATTTATAAAAGCATTTATTTGCTATTTTGGATTTCTGTAATTATAAACCAACAGGCAGTTAAGAGTGCCAGATCTGGAGTTAGGAAGTCTACTCTTCCTACCTCCAAATCTGGCCTTAGACTTATTAGCTGTGTGACCCTGGGCAAGTTACTTAATCCTGTTTGCCTCGGTTTCTTCATCTATAAAATGAACTGGAGAAGGAAACCACAAACTCTAGTATCTGCCAAGTAAAACCCAAATGGAAACACAGAGTTGGATAAGACTGAAATGACTGAACCACAACAAAACCTATAAACCTAGGTAGTCTTCCTAGATTCAATTTCTCTCTCTCTCTCTCTCTCTCTCTCTCTCTGTCTCATTTCTGTGAGATCATTTTTAATCTATTTATTTCAGGGAATTACACATTTTAAGCTATTCTCCCAACCACTTCTGGAGCAAGACCAGAGGAAACAGGCTGAAAATTAGTCCAAGGAATTTAGGTTTTATATATGGCAGAGTTCCTTTAGGTTTGTCTAATATTAGATAGGTTGCTAAAGGTAGAGCAGAAGGGAGCCAAAAAGATCCTGGTCAGCTAAACAATGTCACCATACATTTGTAATGAGTGGTATGTAACTATGATCCTTTCCCCCATATTTATTCTGCCTTACATGTATATATACACACACATCTATGTAATATAAATATATACATTTATATATGTATAGTCTATAACTTGTGATGTTATTTTAGGTTTTTGTGTTATTCTTTATTAATGTAAATTAATTGATCTTGTTTAGTAGAAAATATATTTGTATATACACATTTGTAACTTTCTATTGTACCATTTCATTGATATAAGGCACCTCAATATATAAAGGACTGAATGAAAGCCTCTGTGTGATGGTTAACTTGTTTATTGAACTAAAAGCATGCTTTTGTGATTAGGTCTTAAGAATCAACAGTTAAATAAAAAATTTAGACTATAAATAAAATTTAATAAAATTTTTTTTTTACCGGATAGTCTCTTATGAACGATTGACCACCTGTGAAAAGGATAGACCTCTGGGCTTTGGGTAATTTATAGATTAATGCTTCTTAGAAGCTAACCAACATCATAAAAACAAGTATCTTTCTCTACAAGATAAAGATAAGGACTAGACCTGTGATTTCATAGGTGTTTAGAACTCCCAACTCAGGAAACTTTTCATAATAATACTCACCCTCTTTATAATTTATATTCTTAGCTATTTGCCAAGAAGACCAAGAGTTTAAGTTACTTTCACAGGGTCAGATATTTGATGTATGTCTGATGTGGACATTGAATCCAAGACTTGCTGGCTCCTGATTTAGCTCTCTATCTACCACACCACATTGGCTTTTGCCTCTCTAAGAGAAAAAGCTCAATAAATTTACAAAGTCAGCAAGGATTGAGTCAAAGTACCTCCTCTTTCTTTTCTCTATCCTTTGCCCTTTCAATCAATTACAATTCCCAGAGAACTCAAAAATATAGATCTAGTAGTAGAGTTAACTGATAGCACCTGCTTTGACACCAATCACTGCTATTGAATCCCTGGGAGGTAAGGAAAATTGGTGAAATCTCATTGACATGTCAGAGAAGGTACTTTGTTGAAATTGTATTCTGTTATGGTTTCCCTGAACCACCTCACCAGTTAATATAGTAAATATATAAGTAAACAGCGTAAGGTAACAATAAATAGGAAATAGAAAGTTAAGAGTGTAAAATGGAACACAGAAGCTGCTTGCAGAAAACTGCCTCCTAAATTAATTAAAGCCACACACAGAGACTGTGTTAAATTAGGACAAGCCAGAAACACCCCATTACAAGAGCTTTTTAGTCCCACAAACTGCCCTTTGTTTTGTTCCTGATAATCTCCAGACATGCACAGTAGAGCCAGAGTTAAACCTCCCCTCACCACCAGATCCCTTTAAGAATGGGACCCCCCAAGACCTGCTCCTCCAATAAGTCTTCTAACTGTCCTAGGTCCATGCTGTCTAATGCTCCCAACTCCAATTTGCAGTTATATAAGTCCCATTTATTTGTCCTATTTATTCTCTTTCCCTCTTTTCCCCATCTTCGGTCTCCCACCTCATTTCTCATGAGTTGTCTGCATCTGTAGTCTTTGTGCCTTAATAAAGCATGATTCACATATTTTCCCCCATTTGCTGGCAATGTGACTCTTCCAACAAACCAGGCTGGTCAACCAGGCTTGTTCACCCTCATTCAACCTAGGGCCCCTTACAGTCCCCTTCCATTTAGCTATAAACTGAGGGCACCAGGGTTGGGATTATTTGTTTGTAGTGGTACCTACCCTGGATGAGCTTTGCACTGTGAGTCTCTTGGTAGAAAGCAAGGGTGGACAAGGAACTTCAACCTTTTCCTAGAGTAGGGACTTCCTCTCATATTTGGACCATAATACAAGAAGTCTTTTCCCATATAAAGAGGAAAGTGGCAAATCATTTTCCTGTTCCAAGATTCGATCTGATGCAGACTTGAAAATTTGAAGCATCCTACTAAACCCAGTCCTTCTTAGGCTTTTTTCAGCTGTAAAATATCTTTCTATAAAGCTTATCTGGATACATGAGTTCTGTGCCTTTGTTATCATTTTCATTTCCTAGTGGGGATGTATAATGACCACAAAAATCAACTGTTTATAGAGGCATTTGCTTCTAATCATTCAAAGTAATATGGACAGGAAAACGTGTCAATTTCCCTTTCCATACTAGGAACCTATAGACCTAGAAAAACTGTAAGGGTTCTTATAAATAAATTTTCTTCGACTGAGGTTTAGAAAAAGAGAAGCATGACACTGTTTTTTTTCCCTTGAGGAAATGAATTGGGCTAAATATCCTTTCAAGGAGACCACCAGGTCTATGAACTGAGAAATCATAATTACATAATCACAGAAGCTTATAGAATAAAGGAACCTCAGACACCATCTAGTCAAACTCAACTGAACAGAAATTCTTTTTTTATAATGTACTTTACTAGAAGTCAGTCACTCTTTCTTTTATGATCTCTAGTGGAGGTAGATGGACCCTTTGATGCTTCTTTAATTTTTGGATAACTTTTTTTCTTAAGAAAACTTTCAGCATCTCAGGCTTAAATCTTCCTCTTTGTAATTTTTACTCATTAATTCTATTTTTATCCACCAGCGCCAGCTGGTTCTAAGTGGTCAGTAAAACCTTTAAAAATAAAGAGGATGATTATTTTCCAGGTGAATCCAAATACTGCTCCCCAGTGATATAATTTCAGCTCCTTACCCAAGATCAGGAGAAAGTGATAGTTGTAGAAACACAATTCTTCCTTTTGGTGGGAGGTAGGAGGAAGGCAGAGAGGGACTTGATTACCTTTCCAGTCTTTTTTTTTTCTTGGATGCTTTTCAAGTTCCCCACATCCCTCTTAGTTGTGACATGACAGGGAATGACAGGAAGATGATTTCGCAATTGCAAAATTCTTTCCTCCTATTTCCCTATTTCAGTATTGTATTGGTACTATTAACCCCGATGTTACATTGCTGATTCAGAACTCTTGAAGATAACTGCTAGGTATCTTTTTGTCTTAGCTCCATATAACCAGCAGCTGCAATTCTTGTCATCATTCAATCAATCAATCAATCAACCAAAAAGCATTTATTAAGCATCTGCTCTGAGAGGCTATGTTACATTGTGCATAAGGAGCTGGTCTCATTGCCAGAGAGTACTTCAAGTCCTGCTCTGAAGCAGTCTGACTTTGTTATCCTGAGTATATTATTTAATATCTGGGTGCTCTTCTTAAGGGTCAAAGAGAACATGCCCATCTATTTTGACAGAGAGTTTCTTCACTTGGGAATCTGCTATACCAATAAAATCATAGGTCCATTCTCTGTCTCTCTGTAGTTATGTGCCAGGCATTGTGCTAGTTATTGGGAACACATACACAATTAAAATAGAGTTCTTGTCCTCAAGGACATTTACATTCTATAAAGGGAAAAAATATATAGACATACAAATATATGATGGAAGTTAATAATTAGTGGGGATGGGGAGAAATCAAGAGAAGCCTAATTTAGAAGGTGGTACTTAAACTTCAACAAATAATTATAAAAAGTGTATTCAGTGTTATCTTTCCATCTCCATCTCAGGTTTCTGGATTTCTATACCTAATCCCCAAATTTGACACCTTGCACTTGGTTTGACTGAAAGGCAGTTGTCATCTATTAGATTGTGTTATGGAATTAAGAGTTAGGAACATCTGGGTTCACATCTTGCTGCTCTAGGACTTTTGTTAAGTCACTTAGCATTCCTTTTTACTTTAATAGCAATAGTACCTTATACTCTAAGTGATTCCCAAAGTGGGCACCACCGCCCCCAGGTGGGTGCTGCAGTGATCCAGAGGAGAGGCGATGGCCACAGGTGCATTTATCTTTCCTATTAATTCCTATTAAAATTTAAAAAAATTAATTTCCAGGGGGCTAAGTAATATTTTTTTCTGGAAAGGGGGCGGTAGGCCAAAAAAGTTTGGGAACCACTGCCTTATAGTATTATTTTGGGGCTTAGATGAAATAATAGATGAAAAGGGTTTTGTAAATTTCATTTATTTATTTATTTATTTATTTATTTGTTTGTTTGTTTATTTATTTATTTATTTTTAACCCTTGTACTTTGGTGTATTGTCTCATAGGTGGAAGATTGGTAAGGGTGGGCAATGGGGGTCAAGTGACTTGCCCAGGGTCACACAGCTGGGAAGTGGCTGAGGCCAGGTTTGAACCTAGGACCTCCTGTCTCTAGGCCTGGCTCTCAATCCACTGAGCTACCCAGCTGCCCCCTGGTTTTGTAAATTTTAAAGCACAAATAAAATCAGTTATTACTACTAGTAGTATTACTAGTATTACCACCACTACTACCACTATCACTGCTACAACTACTTGTAAACCTGATCCTATTATTTTTGTTCATTTCAAAAGCTATTGCTTTCCTTTTTTCATTGTAAAGGCTAGCTAATACATAACTTTAAAGTTTTGGGATAATATGAAATGCTTCATTAAGTGTGAAATTGGGTTACATAATGAAATAATCCTATATAAGACCAACAGAAATGATACTACCAATAAATGCTGAGAAAAATTTCTGGGTTTCATATCGCAGTCTAAATAAGCAAAAACCAAAGACAAACCACAAGGGATTCATTTTGAACTAAAGGAGCAAAAACATCAGTGGGCACATTTAGCAGTAGCCTTTTCTTTGCAGAACTACTCTGAGCCAGATGTTGGTATGTGATTTTTATGGGCCCCTGAAAAAGTGGGGAGGAAGAAACAGTAATCAACTAAGTGAATTTTCAAATCATCTTTTCCATTTATTGCTCTGTGTAGACATTGGGCAAAATGGTGACTAAGCTGCCTTTTACCATCCTCACAGCTAGCTCAAGTTTTGCAGGTGTGATGATTTCATCTTTATGAATATGGATAAGTCAAAGATGCTCCAGGAAGACTTTTAAAATTCATTTTAGAAGAACCTATTAGAATGTTTATGTTTACTAACCAGCAATTAAATATGCTAATATGCAGAAGGGCCAGGAAAAGTGTCTCTAATTCATAAAATTCAATGTGCCAAAGGATAAGATGGGTTTCTTTTTTATTTAAAAAATATGGCTTAATGTCATATATTTCGATCAGTTGGAACAAGGTATATAAGGGAATTCAATTAGCACAAGGAAATCCCTTGAGTTTCTTCTCTAGGGAGAAAGGTTGGGGAGATTCTTGCAAAGTATATAACACTCAGCATGGTGTTTCACACATAATGAAAGCTCAACAGATATGTTTTTGATTGAGTTTCTGAACTATGTCTCCCCAAACTGAGAGACCAGGCATGACAAAAGTCCAAGGAGATATACAATTATTCTAGATAGGGGGTGCTTAACCTTTTTTGAGTCATAGATTCCTTTATAGCCTAGTGAAACTTATAAATCTCCTTCTCAGAATAATAGGTTTAAATAAAAAAAATGAAAAAAATATAGGATTACAAAGGAGTTCAGTTGTTTTGAAGTACAGTTATCAAGATATATTTTTAAAAGCAAATTCATTGACTCTAAAATCTATCCACAGACCCTTTGAAGGACTGTGGTCTACAGGTGAAAAATCTCTGGGGGGGCTAGATAAGGGAGAGGACAAGGGAAAGAGAAGAAAAGGCAAAAGGGTCAGTAGAGAGCTTGGCAACCAAAACAAGGGGTAGAAGTAAAGCTATCCACAAAATACTTACTGTTCCTCTTCCTTCTGCACACTCTCAAGGAATATGATGGATTGCTGGAATCATTATAAAAAACAGAGTTTGGTTGTTATAAAATATCAGTAGAAAGCACATTTATTGAGGGCAAAGACAATTCTTTCTTATATTGCTTAATTGATTTCGATGTCCATTTGAATTGGATTTAAATGAGGTAGAGTTGCACAAACTCACTATCCTTAATCTGTCTTGGAGTCACCAAAGTCAAGTGGCAAGACAAATATCTGGACATCTGGTGATGGCCTGGAATGTAATGGATGCCTTTGGCATTTTCAATGTGTAACCAAGCTCTAAGTATGCTACAGCACCTCCTTAAGCTATCTTCATGGCTATTGGAACAAATTGTTTTCATCTACCCATTCCATCAGGAATAGTCTTCACATGCTTCTGATAAGTATCCCCCTAAATCACCAATAGGTTTGAGACTTATCAGTTGCCTTCAACCTGGTTTAGTCTGTCTTTTTACCTAGAATAGTATTTTAAACATAGTAGACACATAAAAAAGTACTTGATGGATTGAGTTGGTTGGGATTAGATTAAACTAGACTTGTAAGTATGTTCTGAGACTAATACTTGGATAAGGAATAGATAAGTTTATTTGACTAACATAACATACAATATAAATATGAAATATGGAATTATTGAAATTCATAAAGGTGTTTTTGCCAAGTGATACTGTCAACCAGTGTGATCACCTCAGTTAGCTAAATGATCTCATTTGGACTCAACATTCCTTCTTTCTTTAGCCAAGTCATATCATAAGAGGCCTGGTCCACTCATTTTGCCTGCTTTCATGAGTAATGCAAAGAATCCAGCCACATGAATTGGTTATAATCAAAATGAGATCGACTGACGTCTAACATAATGATTGGACATAAATAATCTTAGGCACAGTTTTCCCAATATACAAACCATGCACATATATGGCATCACTTGAAATAAAAATGTATATTTCCCTTTGGATTCTACATGATTATATTTGAAAGATAGTGGTGAGCTGGCCTTGAAGATAAGAATATTTGAGTTTTATTTTCATTTCTGATATACATAATATGTGTTCAAGAGCAAGTCACTTTTTTCCCCAGATAATTCCCCAAAATCATAAAATAAGATGAATCATGAATTTATATTGGTAAAGGGAATTTCCACACCAAGACATTCCACATCAATGAAAACATAGTTTTACCAATGGAATTGCATTTTGGCTATGGGAAGGGGGTGGGAGGAGGGGAGGGAAAGAATATGAATCATGTAACCATGGAAATTTTTTCATAATTAATCAATAAAATAAAAAGAAAAAGAAAACATAGTTTTAATACCTATTGATTTCAACAAAACAAAGATAACATTTAGGTTCATTAATAATACCAGTGATTTTCATTGTATAGAGAAGACAAAAGTTAAAATCTTCCCTCTAACACTTTCTACTTGTACGAAGTTGGGGAAGAGATTAACATTGTTGGATCTCAGTTTCCTCATTTATAAAATGAAAAGATTGTATTAGTCTCTAAATAGCTCCAAATATATGATTTTTGATCCCAAATTGTGTGTATGTACAATTGCAAACACATAAAACTTCCAGACTCAAACTCAAATACCCATTTATATCAAATGAACTATATTTGGGTCCAAACTAAAATAGTGTAAGAAGAAATATAACTCCTCACTTAAGTCCATTGGCAGCAATCATTGCAAAGGTAGCAGCTGTTCACTGACTCTCAATCTTTGGCTTGAATCTTCTCATTGTGACCTTACAGAGTGCTTTTGTGATTTAAGGTTATTCAAAAATTATTGAACTTTTCCAGTAATGGGCAAGAAATGTGCTTAGGGCTCAGGCTGATAAATGATAGCTGTTGCATCACTGACTGACTACAGTGATGCATGCCAAAAAGAACATTGCTTTAGAGCTGGACTTCCCTGAACTTGACTCTTGACCACAGCCAGCTAGAGAACCATCCTATTTCTCATCCAACTTTTCAGCATAGGCCTCAATAATACTCTTTAGGTGGCAAGGGAAAACAAAGTACTTCAGCTTTATCAACACCTGCTATCTCAGCCTGAACACACAAAAAAGATTATGGGGTGATTTTTTTAAGCATCATAAATTCATAAAGGAATAATTGCAGAACACTCTGGTCAGGTCTATTTACAGTACATGGGAAGAAGAGAGGATGGAAAAGGAAGAAGAAAGAATGGAGGAAGAAGAAAAAGAAAAGAGAAAGGTAAGTAGGAAGAGACAGAAAAGGAAAAGAAAGGGAGAATGGAGAGAAAGATAAAGGAAGATATCTAAGAGAAAAGCATATATGATCTCAGAGCATAACTTCCTAGGTTATAGACCTCATAGTATTACAAGTTATAGGGAATTAAGGGGTGCTGATGGACTGTGGCCACTTCCATAAAGGCAGCCAGAGTATAAATATTTCTTCTTCTCATGCTTATCATATGGCTTACACTGGCAATGTGATCCCTAGCAATCCTCTGACCCTGTAAAAAGGCTCCACCAAGGCAGCTTCTCAACTTTTTAAATCAGGTAAATTCTTGACACCAGGGTAGTTGTATTTGCCATGACTAGGAAAGTGTCTCTGTAAAAAAAAGTGAGACAAAGGAAGGTCTTGACTCTTAGCTGAACCAGAACTAGAACTCTCAACTTGTATTTAGTCTTTATTCAAAAATCGAATCTGTACAAGCTAAGTAAATCCTTGATTTTGCTGGGTCACTTGCATCATTATGCACTTGCATTCAGAATGGCTTCCTGAGGCTCTTGGTAACAGAAAACAAGTAGGACTTTTCATTTTGATATAGATCTATCTTTTTATTCTTTTTCATTCCTCACTCCTTTGTTTTCTTTATCTTTCCCTTTCTCTCTCTCTCCTACCAACCCATTCTATCTCCTTTCCTCCCTCACTTTCACTTTCTTTGTTTCTTCCTTCCTTCCACCTTTCCTCCCTGTCTATCCTTCTTCCTTCCTCTTTTATCTCCTTTTCCACTCTCCCTTTCTCTTTTCATTTCCTCTCTCCCTCTCCCTCTTGTTTCCTATCTACTTTTCTCTTTTCCTTCCCTTCTTCCTCTAACTTTTCTTCTTCTTTCCCCTCACTCCCTCCTTTCCTTTGGAATGCCCTTGGCAGTTCAGGTACAGCAGAGTCACAATCATCTAAAGTAAATGCAAGGAAGGACTCTACTGATGATCTGAAATTTGCTTAATAATGAAAACCTTGAATGAATGATGCATGCTTGGCCTTTTAAGCTGAAAATCATCAGTACAACAATGGAGCCTAAAGATTCCATTAGCATTCCATCAGATCTCAGGCAGCAATCTTCACTGTAAGTGTACTAAAGGCAACTTTTTTTTTTCTCTTTTTCTTTTCCTGGCCAAAAAAAAATTGTTCACTCAGGTAATCCCAAATGTTATTAATTGAGTTTGGGATAACTAAAGATGAGTTTTTTTAATTTGTTCATTTTATGTGAAGAGCTTTCAGGATAGTTATTCTGTTCCTAGTTTCTGCCAGTACCCAGAAAGAAGTGAATGGAACAGAAACATTTAAGTGGTAGTGTTTGAGTTAAAAAGGACAGGTATGATTTTGATTAGGAAATTACTGTAAAATCTGGAATTCCTTCTCTAAGGTTGTTTCAGCTTGTACATGTGTTATAGGATAACAGTAGCCCCTAACTTTTACATAAAAAAGTATGATCTCAAAATTCATTCATTAAGTCAGTTGTATTTGTGGATTTGTAATCCTAAAAACAAATAACAACAAAAAACCGTGAATAGAATGGGTCTGTGCTCTCAGAATGATCCCCTCCTTCAAACTTATTAATTTGTAATACCAGCAAATTAAAAGAATCCAAAAGGGGGCAACTGGGTAGCTCAGTGGATTGAGAGCCAGACCTAGAGACCAGAGGTCTTAGGTCCCAATTTGGTCTCAGACACTTCCTAGTTGTGTAACCCTGGGCAAGTCACTTAACCCCCATTGCCCAGCCTTTACCACTCATCTGCCTTGGAATAAATACATAGTATTGATTCTAAAACAAGAAAAAAAGGTAAAGGATTAAAGTAAATAAATAAATAAAAGAATCCAAAAGAGGTCATAGAAAACAAAACTGTTGTAGATGTATCATACACTGTTTAAATGGGAAGAACCCAGATGTGTTTGGGAATAGGCCTCTAGACTAACCCTTACACAAGCCAGTTCATTTTAAGGTATAAATGACCAGCATGGCATCATTATTTTATTATGACAGGGAAATTGGAGACAAGAGAAACAAGAAAATCCTTTAGTAGATTTCCTAAAATTTCCATAAATTGCTGTGACCCTAGAAGTAGGTTTGGGAAGAGGGAGGAAAAGTAGCTAAAAGGAGTTTCTAAGTAGGTTGATCATTTTATGAACTTCATGTTCTTTCTTCCCAAACGATTCTTACTGGTCTGAGGCTTGTACTACAAATCCTCCTCCTTGTTCCATTAGTATAGTTAGAAGTAGTTGAGATTGGGTAGGTTATTGTAATAGTTAAAATTAAATTATGAGGCTGCTAGTAGCTTTAATAACTTTATTACATCAAAGTAGTGATAGTAAAGAGAGAAATGTAGGAAAGAGGTAAAGAGTTACTTAGTTTCCTACTTTATTGGCTGCCATGATGGATTGAAGTTCATCACTATAGTAAATTCCCTCAGGTTCTAAGCTCTAGCCACCAGAAGACAGTCTTTTGGTCTCACCACATAAGCAATTTTCTCCACCCACTAGCTCTCCCACTTCAAGTATCAGGAACCAATCATAGTTCATTAATTTGCTTGTCACCACCCAGAGGGGCAGTGCCTGTGGGATCAGTTTCCCATCTCGTTGGTTTCAACTTCCTTTCTCTGAGGGTTTGTTTATACCTGTACATCTTAGTGGTAAATGATCTCCAGGTCACTGATTGATGACATCAAACAAAGCAACATAATGGGGATAGAAATTCCCTTTCAACAGTTATTCAGGCTTATCTGAATCCAAGCTAGACAAAAACATATTTAGGCAGTGCAAGTTGATTTAGATTCTTGGAGAAGGGATCCTGGAATCATGAGCATGGAGTGGTGAGATGGGAATTACATTGATTAGACTGTAATCTTCTTGAGCAGGGGTCAGCAGCATATGGTTTTCAAGCCATATCTGGCTCCACCTCCCAACCAACCAGTCCGGGCAGAGCCCCAGGATGTGCCCCAGGGAACCCTTCAGCCCCTGCCCCATATTCCAGTGCCTTCCGCCTTCATCCTCCTCCTTCCGTAGGTGTTTATGGCTCTCATGGCCAAAAAGGTTGCTGACCGTTGTTCATGAGGATAGGTACTACCTTTGTATCCCTAGGGTGCCTCAAAGTGCTTAATACATTCTTGTCATGGATGGTTTGATACACAACACAGAATTTTTTACATATTTTCTAGGTCAGGATCCCTAATATAACAGATGAGAAAGAGTAGAAGGAGAAAATTATTGACTGAAAAACTCTGTACTTGAGTAACAATTGAGAAAAGGAACATATTCTTTTCTTTGAGGCTCCGACTTATTTTGACTGATAAAAACTGGCATAGCACCCAGTAAAGATTTTTATTATTTCTCCTCCCCTCTCAGTCTTATGAGAGATGCTTTCTCAATAAAACAGACTTCAGATAAGTAATGGAAGTGTTTTCTGCATTCCATTTCTCTCAGCATTGATATATATTCCCATTATGGGTCTTCACCTTTTCCAACTTCATCCTTTTGGGGATTCACCTCTCCCATTCCTCTTGTCCCCTGAGCTGACTGAACACCTGATTCTGGGTCCTTTAGGTATTTACTCCCTGATGGGTCAGAATGACTTGAAAGTCAGCTTATTTTTCTCTCAAATGGGAGGCCCTCAATTAAGAAAGGATGTAGGACCCAGAAAGAAGAGCCTAAATCTGCATTAGGAAATGCTCAGTATAATAAGGCTGTATGTTTCAGAGCTATTAGCATTGATCTAGTTATGACCCCTAATTTTAAAAAGGAATAACATGTAGTCTAGACACGTTAAAGAATTTGACTAAAGTCAGAGACCTAGTAAAGATCAAACTGAAATTGATCCTCTGGCTCCAAATTATACAATCATTTGAATATTTGAACTGTTGTACATATAACTTTAAAAATATTTTCTTTTTTTCAATTGCATTAAAAATTTAGTTTTGAACATTTAAGTTTTGAGTTCTAAATTTTCTCCTTCCATCTCTCCCAATCCCCCTCACTAAAAAGGCAAGCAATTTGTTATAGGTTATGTATATGAAGCATCTAGAAAATGTAAAAACTAAGGTAATAATGTGGCTAAAAGAATGTCTCTCCTTGACATAACACATCATTATTTGTATATAAGGTATGTAATAGACACAGAAATTCATGCATATTTAATAACTAAAGACCCCCCCCATTAAGGATATGAGGAAGAATAATTTAAAACTTCATTAATCAATGTCTTTTATTTGTAGCTTCCATGTTCTTGCTTTCACTTATTCTCATATTCAGTCACCAAAAGTATTGATTATATCTCTTTAAAATATGCAATTCAATTAGATTTATCAAATTTTTTCTCAATTGAGAGGTAGCTTAGTAAAATTATTGAGAACTGACTTTAGAGCCAAGAACATCTGGGTTCAAGTTCTATCCTTGACACACACTAGTAGTATGACCCTGGAAAAGTCCTTCTCAATGTGCAAGACAACTCTCTAAGACAGCAGTAAAAACCTATGATTTTTGTCACTGGGCCCATCAGTTATGAAACGATTGTTGTCCTACTATCTTTGAGGCAGAGATTGGAAGAGATACTAGCATATAGACTATATAAAATATAGAACAAGAATCAGAAAATGATTCTTCTTTATCCCTCATATTACTAAACATTGAATTCTCATAGACAGGTTTCAGGCCAAGTCATTGGAAGGAAATACTAAATTGGTGACTTCACAGATCTATTTGCTATTTTAATATGATAACAATAATAAGAAAACATCATTTTTATAGCACTTTGCTTTTTGCAGAAAACCTTACAAGTAAGGTATTCCTTCCATATCATGATATTTATAGGTGAGGCCACCCTGGAATCTGAAAAATCACATAAAATTTTTTGATCTCTCCTTTCATACGAGAAAGGAAGTCTGAATTTTTCTTTTTCTTTTATGGAGTTTTTTAAAGTACTTTATTATAAAATTTGGATTAAGTATTTGGTCATAGCTTTTATGAAGGTCAATTTTAAGTAAATTATATGAAAAGAAATTTTAAAATATGAAATAAATATAAAAATTTAGAAACAAATTTAAGGACGGCATTAAAAATAACCTTTGAATTTCTAACTGGTACTTACCATCAGCCTGTGAGGACTCTAGTTCTTTTGCTAGAAATTTAAAGAAAAAAGCTGTGTATTTGTCCATTTATGTTATTAAAGAATAAATTATATAATGTATGGTAGAAGCATATAGAACAGCAATACATATTATGCCCTTATGAAGTACTACATTTTAAAATGTATTTATATTTGTAGCCTTTGTGTGTGTGTCTTCAGCTAGCTTTCATATTCTTTTCTCAAACTTTAATTTTTTGCTTATTTTAACTTTAAAAAAGAAAATTTGTATATTCATGTATATGTATTAAATATATACATATACATATATGTGTTAAAATATAACATATGTTGATATTATACAATGCTATGTATATATTTTATGAATTTCTGGATTTTTAAACTTTTTCTGTATCATTTACTGGTCTTCACAAGTCATCTGCAGCTTCTGCAAAACTCCCTCCAAATTCTCATTTAATTTCTTATGCCAACCCATGATATATCAAAACTGTGATGGGGAAAGACATGATGTAGAAAAGATATCTGTATTTTCTCTTTTTTTAATTTTCACACGAACCCTGGGAAATTAGTAGTCCATGTAGAGCTAAACATATATTTGTAAAACTCAAAATTTTATAACAATTATAACACAAGAAAGTATATTTTTTATGGGAAGATTGCTTCCAACTGTCACATTTTTTTTACTATGGAGGTATGGTACAAAATATATTTGTTTATTCAGCTTCTAGACCTCTAGAAGGAGAAGCTAATTGATCTCTTGGAGAATTCCAAATTTGGTTATTGTTGAAGAACAGATGCTGGACAAAAGAGAATTGACAAAACGTATAGAGTAATAAAGTAAAATTTGATACATTTGGGGAAAGCAGATGAAAAAAAGAGCCAGAAGAAGCCTTAAAAATCCATGATGAATTTTTAAAAATAAGAGAACAATTTTGAATCAGATTAGAAAAAATAAAATAAAAAAAAAACTAAACCACGCAATGGTGGCTTTCTTTCTCTGTCCCTTTCACTGGAGGCTTTTAAATCTCCATCTGAAGTTCACTTTGCTTGTTAAGCTATTGGAATTTTGAAGCAGATAACCTACCTTCTAGATTCTATGAATAGAAGAAAAATGCTTTCAGGGAAAAAAAGGTTTTTTAAACTGTTTGTTGTGGTAAAGTTCTTATCATGTTTACACAATCTTCTATACATCTATCTCATCATATTGGCTTTCTAGCCTCAAGATGAGTTTATAACTCAATTCTCCTTCAGTGCATGCCAAGATTTACAGAGAAAGGGAAACAAATGTCACTAGTCTCTATTAGTAATGAGAGAAGAAGTCGCCTATTTTGGTGAAATATAGACTAAAAATAGATATACCACTGACCTGTTTCCTTGGTACTACTATTTCTAAGGTATTAACCTTTCCCTTTTATTATCTATTGCTCACAACTTTTATAGGGTCTCACCAAATGAGCATAGCTGAGGCCCAGGAGTATTGATTGTTTGGTTATAATTAAGCAATAGAATAGTGAGAGAATTCAATAAAAAAAACATAAAATTCCTCATTTTCATAAACCACATTATTTGTTCTTAAATTATATTCTGAAATATTTTTAAACTTGTCTTCTAGTAGAATTATTAATATTTGCACAAAGGGGGCAGCTAGGTGGCTTTGTGGATTGAGAGACAGGCTTAGAGATGGGGAAGTCCTTGGTTCAAATGTGACCTAAGACATTTCCTAGCTGTGTGAAGTCAAACAAGTCATTGAACCCCATTGTCTTTCCTTTACCATTCTTCTGCCTTGGAATGAACACACAGTATTTTAAAGGTTTTAAAAAACACTCACCATAACTACTTTTTCATTCAAATAGATAGGCAAAAATTTTGGGAAAATGTGTCAGATGTGTGTACAGAGCAAAAGAAAAGCCGTATACTTTCAAAGGTTATTTGATCTCAACTAAGATAGTTTGTAAAGTGAGATGAGAATGGTTATTTGCATTTTTCCTGAGATGCAGGAAGTGTTTGGAAGAACACAAGTGGACAAAAAATATGAAGCAATACTATAAAAAAATATAAGCTTCTTTAGGTCAAGGATGGACTGTGTGTGTGTGTGTGTGTGAGTGTGTGAGTGTGTCTGTGTGTCTGTCTATATGTGTTTATTCCCAAGTCTAATACATTGCCTAGTACACTAATTGTGCTTAATAAACTAATGACTATATGTTGTGTTTCTTTCCAAGAAGTCATACTTTAATTTCCTGACTATAAGCCTGCAAAACAGCAGGCAAGGAAGTACTAATTACTAGATCAGTTTTAGCCGATGTTTTTGTCTCTTATGTTAAATGGAATGCCATCAAGATAATTTAAAGTTCTATGAAAATCTGAACTAGATTTCTTAGCTATATATAATAATTTTTGATTGGGATGTCAATGAATTAAGTAGATCAATTTAGGTAATTTTATTATATTCACTAGGTTCACTCATGAGCAATTAATATTTTTCAGTTGTTTAGGTCTTACTATATTTGTATGAACAGTGTTTTGTGATTGAATTCTTATGGTTCTTGTGTCTGTCTTGGCAAGTAGACCCTCATGTATTTTATATTATCTACCATTAATTTAAATGGAATTTCTTCTATCTGTTGCTGCTGGGCTTTGTTGGTAATATATAGAAATGCTGATGGTTTATCTGGGTTGATTTTACATCCTGCAACTTTGCTAACACTGTTAATTATTTCAACTAATTTTTAATTGATTCTCTAAATATAGTATCATTATCTGCAAACTGATAGTTGTTTCTTTATTGCTGATTTGAATTGCTTCAGTTTCTTTTTCTTATTTCTATAGCTAAGATTTCTAGTGCAATATTGAATAATAATGATGATGATGGGCATTCTTGTGTCACTCTGGAACTTATAGGGAAGGCTTCTAGCTTATCCCCATTACAGATAATGCTTGCTGATGGTTTTAGATTGACTACTTATCATTTTTTTTAAACATTTTTTTAAATTTTAAACCCTTTACTTCTGTGTATTGACTTATAGGTGGAAGATTGGTAAGGGTAGGCAATGGGGGTCAAGTGACTTGCCCAGGGTCACACAGCTGGGAAGTGTCTGAGGCCGGATTTGAACCTAGGACCTCCTGTCTCTAGGCCTGGCTCTCACTCCACTGAGCTACCCAGCTGCCCCCCCTACTTATCATTTTAAGGAAAGCTCCATTTATTCCTGTGCTCTGTAGTGCTTTCAAGAGGAATGGGTATTGCATTTTTTCAAAAGCCTTTTTTTTGCCTTTAATGAGATAATCATATGATTTTGTTATTGACATGTTAAACTAGATTTCTTAATAACTATTTGGAACCTGAGCTTTATGGTAGAAATTTCCCTGCTTTGGTGTCAAGGAAACTTGGGTTCAAATTCTGCCTCTGACATACTACTTGTATGGACATATCAAAGTCACTTACCAGCTCCTGGATCTCAATTTCTTCATCTATAAAATGAAAATGTTGAGCAAAATGCCTCTTAAGATAACCTTCCAGTTTAAATCTTTACTAAGGTTTTATTTTTTTCACTCTTAAAGATGCTTGTTGGAATCTTGTTGCAAAGTAACCATTATTTAGCAAGGAATTTAATGCTTTCTCTGATTCAATAATTGAACAATATAAGGAACAAATTTATTATTAGAAGTTAGGAAAAGTAGGCTTTAATCTCAGCTCCTTCATTCATTAGCTATGTGACCATATAGAAATTAGAATTCTGACTTATTTCCTCATTTAGAAAATAAAGCTTTTGGACTAAGTAACTGATAAGGACCTTTCTAGCTCTAAAACTACAATAATATTATATTTGGTCATTATAATTTATGAAGTTAACATTATTCTGTGATTTTATCAGTCAGGAATCATCTAGTAATGAATTTATGGACATTTACTAATTGTTTTCTTTGCCTCAACAAACTCCGCAATCTTCTTTCCCTTATTTTTATGGGCTTTCACGTTCTATAATTTAGCCACAGAAGAATCAGTGATTCATTTATAGGCAGGGTGTTATTCATAATGTCTCTGGCCCTTTTCTCCTTTATCACTTAGATTTGACTCCTGCTTCGACCATTGTCTCCTTCTGTGTTTTTATAATGAAATCTTTTAATAGTCTTTCTCTCTTTCTCTTTTTTATTGTTATCTTGGTTGCTATATGTATTTGTCTAGGTTTCCCATATTTTTGTTGTCTGAGGGTACTTGAAAAGTAACTAATTTGTTCAGATTGGGCTTTCTGTCCAGAAATGCTTTGAATACCTTTTAAAAAATTGAATATCCATCTCTTAACAAGTATGCTAAGTGTTTCAAACTATATCACTTTGGGTTGTTACTTGAGCTTCTTTAATTTTTGGGACAGCTAGAAAGTACAGTGAATTAAGTGCTAAACCTTGAGTGAGGAAGATTCATCTTCCTCACTTCGAATCTGGCATTGGCCACTTACTTCTTAACTGTTTGCCTCAGCTTCCTTATCTGAAAAATGAACTGGATAAGGAAATGGCAAACGACTCTAGCATCTTTGCCAAAAATCCTCAACTGAGGTCACAGTGTCAGATATGACTTAAATGACTGAATAGCAAATAATAAACTCTTTGGAACAAATGATTCCATTCCCTCCTGCAGTTTCTGGTAGGTTCAGAAGAGTCCTTGTTATTTATATTTCCTTTCATTTATATTTGAAGGATTTTCTCCTTATTACTTATAGAATTTGTTATTGGTTGTTGTAATTCTTAAATTTAACTGCTATGTGTCTTGGAGTTTGCTTCATAGTTATTGTTTATCCTGGAGGCAATCTGTGCATTCTTCCAACTGGCTCTTTGTTTTCTATGTTCAAAAGTCTCAGGCAGTTTTCTTGTAGTGTTTCTTGCATTATTATATTCAGGCTTTTTTTCACTTGTGTTCTTCTGGGAGACCAATAATGCTTAAGTTATTCTGTCTTCAAGATTTTCTGTCTTCAAGATATTCTGTCTTTGAGTATTTTGTTTGTATGGAGATAATTTTTATATCCTCATATCTTTCTTCCTTTCTTCCATATTGACCTTAACTTCAGTATATTTGTATTATCAATTTGTTGTTTTCACTTCCATTTTTTCTGACAGGCATATTGCAGTAGATTCAAGTTTTGTTGTTTTTTTTTTATGTCAATTATTTCTACTGTGTAGCCCATCAATTCTTTAACAATTTGTATTTTCCTTTTAAGTCACTAAGGCACAACCTGCTTTGGCTCCATGTTCTCTTAAGAACCCACAGGATCTTCTGCCTCATCAGATATTGATTTATTTTTCCTAATCTTACAATACTTGTATATAGAATCATTAAGCTACTCTAAAATCCATATTTCCTTCAGTAATTAATATTCTCTCCTGCTGGTTTATCTACTTATCCTCAAGGTCTTTATTTGGGTTATATTTCTACTGAGATTTCCAGTAATTTCACTCTTTCCCTCCTTATATTCCTACATCACTCACCTTCTGAATATTTTCCCTTTGATTGCAGTTGTCCTGTGGGCTGGACATCAAAACCTTCTCTTTTCAAGGTGAACCATTCAAGTTTTACTGGTCTCTTTTTCTGTCTCAAAATATTTCTGGGGAGAGAGTACTGGCCCCAAATGAATTATGGGCTCATTCCTTCAGGCTTAATGGAGAGCCATACAACCACATACATATCCTGTTCCTGTTTCCTTTTTTGCTCAATTCTTTAACTGAAGGGAAATATTGTAAGCAAGTGAGAAGATCAGAAAACATATTATCTATCAAATTAATGAATAAATAAGAGATAGACAACATTGTGAGATGGAAAATGGGTAATTTTAATTACATTAAATAAAAAATTCATGTTCAAATAAAATAAATGCAGCCAAGGTTAGAAGGAAAAGAGTAAGTTGGGAATATATTTTTCTGGATAATTTCTTGAATAAAGATCTCACATCAAAAATATATAAAGAATTATGTTAATTTTATAAGATCATGCACCATTCCCCAAATAATAAATGATTAAAAGTTTTTAACACAAAGTTTTTGGATAAAGAAATCAAAGCTCAATAGAGACAAATTTTTAAAAATGCTTTAGATCATTATTGATTAGAAAAATGAAAATCAAAATAACTCAGATATCATTTCACCCCTATCAGTTCAACAAAAATAAAAAAGGCAAAATGACAAATGTAGGAGGACATGTAGAAAGATAGGCACACTAATGCACAGTTAGTTCACTATGAACTAATTTTACCATTTTGGAAAATAGGCTGGAATTATGCCCAAAGAGTTATAAAACTGTTTATACCCTTAAACCCACTAATGCCACTGTTAGGTTTGTTTTCTAAGGTGATCAAGAAAAAAAAGGAAAATAACCTATATGTTTTAAAATATTTATATAGAAGCTCTCATTTTGGTGGCAAAGAACTGAAAACTGAGGAGATACCCATCAATTGGGGAATGGTTAAATAAACAAGCTATGCCTTATGATTGTGATGGAATATTTTTGTACCATTAGAAACAAAGAACAGATTAATAGACATGAAATTATATAAAGTGAAATAAGCAGAACTAAGAGAAAATTATATATAGCAATAGGAATATTATTTAAAGAATAAATTGTGAATTCTCACCTCCAGAGAAGGAATTGTTTGGTAGAAACAATCAAGACATAATTTTATATAGTCTTATAGACTTAACATTTTTTTGTCAAATGATACCTTCTCTAGCATAGGGAAAGAAGTGGGGAGAGAGATAGGGAGATACTTTGGAACTTTAATTAACAAACAAATAAATTTTAAAAATTCTCTGAGTTCTGTGGTAAAACAGATTGATGTAATAGTATTGAATCAGGCAGAGTAAGCATCTGCCTTTTGTCTTTCTAAGGTACTGAGAAGAAGGTAGGGGTAGATTTGAATTATCTTGAAAGCTTACATCTTGGCTTGTGCTGCCCTGCCAGAACTAAATAGTTGGTCTGAACGAAGATGCTGAATGAAAATAACAGTCCTTTTGTTAGTATATTTTAATTTTTGCTATGTTTTTAAACTACATTAATGTTTTTGGTATCTTAAACTATGGAAACATATGAAATTGCTTTGTTATCTCATGTACTTGACTCATATTTTGGAGAGGTTTGAGAAATTAGGAGGATTAAAGGGAATACTGAATCTTCCAATTGAAAATCATATGACTCATGTGACAGTCAAATTTCTAATGATAATAAATCTCTTTGAATTTAGGTAAGTTGGTCCTTGAATATCTGACAGGCCCATATTAAGAGCCTTTCTTCCTTTGTTAGACCTCTTACATCTTATTCCTTTCAGATTTTGTATGGTAGTTTTCTAATAGAAGGCCATTAGTGAATGTTTGTTAAATTGAACTTAACTAAAATCTCACATTAGGGTTCACACCATGAGACATAGTTATGATTACTTTATTAATTTTATTCAATTCTTTTCCTCCAGAATAGGATTTAAGAAAGAAGTTACAAACTAGTAGTAAATTTATACAAATTATTGCAACCTTGGAAAC
Source organism: Gracilinanus agilis (assembly GCF_016433145.1). Lineage (NCBI taxonomy): Eukaryota > Metazoa > Chordata > Mammalia > Didelphimorphia > Didelphidae > Gracilinanus > Gracilinanus agilis. The sequence goes on from NC_058132.1 coordinate 579,913,276, forward strand.
AGTAGGTTTTTAAAAATTCTAACTGTTTTACAATCCCATAACAATTTGACACACTTGAATATTTTTTACTCAGTTAATTAATTTACCTAATGTGTAGTGAGAATATATATATATGTATATACATACATATATATATTATGTAAGCAAAATAAGACTACAAAAGGCAAAGATCTGGTTAATGCCTGGCATCTGATAAAAAATTCTAAATAGTCCATCCTAATAGTCTATAAGTTCAGTCTCACCAATGTGCATTTCTTTCTTCATTTATCCTCTCTTGCTATTTCCTCCTGCTTCACAGATACAAATATAAAAGTTTATGTCATTGATATATCAAGGTATACTCTACTGCCCCTATTCAGGTGTGTGGGGTGCTCAGAGAAGACCATTATCTCTGGTGTGAGGTCTGCTGAGCCCTTTTTAGGACTACTCCTCCACTTTTGATGTCCACCTTTTATACAACTCTCACCTGTAGCTCCAAGAAACTATAGCAGACACAGTGGCCATACACTGGTTAACCATCATGGCAGTCAAGCTAAGTCAGGTTGAGGGTAACTGATAAGTCTCATACCTATTGGTGAGTTGGCTAACCCAAGCCTATGACAATTTCTCCAGCAGAATGGCAGATGAGAAAAGTTTGTTCCAATGGCCATAAAGGTAACTATAACAGGTGCTGTTGAATTCTTAGAGTTTGATCAGATATTGAAGATTCCAAGGTCATCCACTTCATCTTGACTCTTGTCTTGCCTCTTGGCTTTCCCAAATACTGAATGTTCTCCTTATGACCAGAACTAGAAGATCTCAGTCTTGAAGATATTACCAGTGCTTTTATTTTCATCATCAATGAATGGCGTATAAGAGATTGCTTTCTTCTCAAAGGATCAACTCTCCTATTTATTGGTAGAGCTTCAAAGCTACACTGTGGCTCTTAGAGTTCAGTGATCCTTCTTATTCCTTTGCTTCTTTCACATTCCTTTACCCATCATTGTCCTGACATGGTTTTAGATTTATGTCACCCTCTTGCTATTCCTACTCCCATTTATTTTCTTATTAAATTTCTTTTTTAATACTCTTTCAAGAAATAGAATCACAAAATTTCATATTTGGAAAGGATCTCAAGACTCATCCAGATTCATCCCACTGGAACATATCAAGATACTTGGTTATCCTGGTTTGTTGTGAAGATCTCAAACCTATGATCTGTCCTGGAGCAGGGGACAACCCATTACACTTTTAGGTGACTAAATTTTTAGTTGTTTCTTGTGATGGAGGCAGATTTTCTTCTTTGAAGCTTTTATATATTTTCCTAATTCTACCTTTTGAGGCCAAGCAGAAAACATTGACTATCTTGTCCATGTGAGACTCTTTCAATTACTTAATGACAATCAGCGTAACTTCTCTCTTCTCATCTCCAGGCCAACTACCCCTTACTTTTCAACTAATCCTCAGATGGCATGATCTCAAGGCTCTTTACCATCCGGTTCACTTCTTCTGGGTATTCTGCAGCTTATGCACATACCTCCAAAAATGTGGCAGGTAGCATTAGGCCTTCAAATATGGTTCTAGCAAAGCATAATAAACCCAATCTATCTTTTTCCTGTTTCTAGATGAATCATAGAGATTTGGATTTGAAGTCCAGCCAGTCACACACTGGCTGTATGAACCTGGGCTAATCTGATAACTTCTTTGTGTCTTAGGTAACTCTCCAAGACTATACATTTTAGAAAAGGAGGCGACTGAATGGGTGACAGGGAGCTTCCTTATCTGTAATTTTTGATAATCAGTGAAATTACTGGTTTAACCTCCATTCCCATGTTTTTTATAATATATCACAAGATCATAGAAACTTTCTTGGCTGCCATATTACATTATTGACTCATGCCAAACCTATAATCTAATAAAACAAAAATGAAAATCCATGTTATTTTCAGATGAATTGCGATCTAGTTATGTCCATTTCTATCTTATATTAGTGAAATTGATTTTTTCCACCCAAGGGTTATTTTTTTTATCTCTTTTGAATTTTCTCTTACTAGGTTTAGTTCAATATTCTAGCCTACCCATATTTTTAAAGAATATCTTCTCTCTGCCTTCCAATACCATAACTCTCCCTTCCAAACTTTGTTTTATCTTCAAATTAAATAAACATACATACCATTTAGGTCTTTTCCCAAGTAATTGATTAACATGTTAAGTAGCATGACAGCAAATATTTCACTTTCCATGATAAACCTGAGAGCAGAGATGGGATTCTTCAGCATTTTTTAACTCTATCCTTAGGTTGGAAGAACAATCTCTATTCTGTGCATATTTGGTTGTTTCTTGACTGAAACATAAAGAGCACAATTTTTATAGCTCATGGAATATTCCTCTTTACCACTATAAATACAGAAACTGAGTTCCTCAATTCTCTACCACTTGCTGCTAACTGCTGTGGCAAATTACCTTTTTGCTTTGCTACGAATTATGCTTTTTATGTAAGTTTTCCAGCCTTTTCTGGATATCCATTGTACTATTGCACACAACATGCTCAACTTCATTTGACCAAAAATAAGTAGGTTCCTACTAACATCTTTAATGAAGACGATATTGTCTGGCTATTATCTGCAAGACAGTCTTTTGTAGGAATACAGTTTCTAGGTGTTTATCACCTATTTTTTTTTCTCTTCTCTTCTCTCCTTTCCAGGCTATGTACATATAAATTGCTTTTTCATTGCGTCATTCTTCATAAAGGACTCTGTGCTTAGCCAGAATAATCTGTTTGCTCTCATCATGTGACTTAATTATTCCTCCCTTCTTGTCAATGAACTTATAATTCCTTCTACCTTTTCTCTACTTCTCTCTCTATTCTTTCTACTTTGTTGTCTTCTTATAATAAGAAATAGGTAACTAACTATGTTGGAACCTCATACATGTCATATGCCCCTTCTGTGTCTCATTCATAAATATGGTTTTAGTGATGAAATATTGAAAATGGAAATATGGTTGGTTAAGGTCAGTGAGGAATATTTTAATTACAGAGTTGTACAGCTAAGAACTCTCATATAAACTCTCATGGTGCTAAGACATTGATGTCATTTCCTGGTCATGTGTCTAGTATAGGACAGAGAGATAGGACCTCTTTTATAAATAATTGCCTTTATTATCCCATTAACCATATATTTTGTTTTTAAAAGGGAATTCAGGCCTAGTTGGCCCATGGTGAAAATAGGAAATGAACAAGTGAATTATTTGTAAATATAATACATTGTTTGATCTGTTTGATATAATCTATTGTTTCTTATGCTTTGTTAACATATTACAACTTTCAAAGGAGGTACAATTTAAAGTATGGAATGAATCCAACATGGCCTATTGATTTAACAGTGTTAACTGGCCTTGATTTCTTTGTGAATGATTCTTTAATGTAACATATAAGGGTTAAAAGCAATAATAGGAAAAAAAGAAAAAAAGAAAAAAAGAAAAAAAATTGTTCAGAAATGGTCATTTTTTATTACTTTACACTTTATTTCTAATGGGAATAAATATAACTCAAACATCTCAAAACTCAATAACTACATTCAGCTCTGGAGAGCATAATGTCCAGGACGATTCATCATAAAGATAAAAAAAAAAAGAAATTCTTATATTCAGTGTTGTTAAATCGTCTTTGTTGAGATCTGGGAGTGAATTTTTCTCAGTTCACTTCCTGATCTTCTAATCATTAAAATCCAGAGGTAATAGTACTTCAACTAAAGGCAAGAGTCAGCTCCTTTTGCATATTTAATCATGCCTCTATCGGCTTTAATTATGGATCACTGGAAACAGATTGCCGCAAGGAAAATAAAAGAACAATTATTAGTGTCCTATTTCAAATTTTCAGGTGACTGAAAAGCAGTATTCTTTTGAATTACTTATTCTTGGCAGCACTCTTATTCTTCAGAAGTGAAGCTTCATTTTTATATTTAAAACAAAGTTTTATCTATAAAACACATATTTTTACAGTGTTATAGAGATGTTAAAAGAATGTTTTCTCTAAATTCCTGGTCATCGTGTTTTGGGATTCATAATTTCTGATGGGCAATAATATCAAAATTATATCAAAGATATTCCATGATAAAAATGATTTATGTTTTGTAAATCTTAACAAATAAAAACCACAATAATTAGCCTGATAACTTGCACTGAAATAACAAAGAATAACAAGTTTGTTAATAATTCAAATGTCCTTTTAGTAGATTGTTTCAATAGCTAAGCTTTGTATTTCATAGATACGTTCAAAAGTATTACTAATAATTCCTTTTAAATTTATTTTGGATATTATGTTATATTTCCTTCCTTGATGAAACAATTTACTTCAAAATTCATAGCAAAAAAATTTTGTTGAAGCTTCTCTGCTAGTTTTCTTTCAGCATGGGTTAGATCTGTATACAAACCTTCAGAAAGTTTCTTATACTGAAGTGTGTCAACTTAAAAAAAATTAAATGGCTGCATTGCAATATGATTTAGTTCTTTTTCAACCCTATTTATTTTGTTTTATGAATTTTAAAATATTCTGAGAAGGGGTCCATAGATGTCTATAAATTGCCAAAGAAATGCATGAGATAAAAAAATGCTGATCTAGAGATTATATTTTGTATATGATAGTGGTAAATACCATTATCTTCCTTAAAAGTAATGCTTTTGTCTATAAGTAATAATGTCAAGTGATTTAATTCCTGCTCAAACAATGATTCGCTCTGATATGCAATATATTTAACTAATTTATTTTCTCCCCTTCCTTATTCCCTCTCTCAAGTCCATCCTACACCATACTAAAATATTTACTTCTTAAGGCTTAGCTCTAATTATGACACGCCCCCAATCAAAAACCTTCTGTGACTACCATTGGCCTACAGAGTGATTCTTGGCTTTTGGCTTAGAACCAGAGAGAGAAGAGAAAGAGTTCTGTCTTAAAAGAAGAAAGAAGGAAGAGCTTTAAGAAAGAAGAGTAAATCCTGTTGTGCTTTCTCCTTGTATATTCTTGATAGCTTGGGCAAGTTGTATTTCTCCTCTTTTCCTACAATCTGTTTATTTACTTCCATTCAGTTCTTCTTAAATGTTGGTGACAAGTTAACAACTTTTACATCCTAAGTGTCGGCAGAATTTATGATCTTTGGAAGTACTGCTCCTTTTTACTGAACAAATCAGATTTGAAACAAAAAGGGTCTATCATTTTAGCAAAAGAAAGCCTCCCATTCAATTCAATCACATATCTTATTTCTGTTACTTTTTCTGGGACCTCTTTTATGGTGGCAGTTGCAGTGGGAAGGAAGAAAGGAAAGAGTAAATATAAGCTAAGTGCTTGAGGAATTTTAATTCATATATTCACAACAATCAAAGGAGGGAGATGCTATTACTTTCCTCATTTTGCAGTTAAGGAAACTGAGGCAGATAGCGGTTAAGGAACTTGCCAAGGTTCATATACCTAGTAAATAACTGGATCTAGATTGAACTTGGGTCTTCCTGACTCCAAGCCTAGCACTCTATCCACTGTCACCTAACTAACAATTGTTGCTAATGTTAAAAGAGCATTTTTAAGACTAACAAATTTCTTTCATATATTATCTCATTTGATCCTCATGACAAATCCTCTGAGGAAGAGGATATTATTTTTCCAGTTTTAGAGATAAGGGAAACAGAGACTGAAAGATATTAAGTGACTAGTCTGGCCTCACAGGGATATTAAGTATCAGAGACAAAATTTGCAAACATTCCTAATTCTAGTTCCAAAATTATGAACTGGCCCATCTAGCTAACCATGATGAAAACATTTTTCAGAGTAATTTAAAAGTTTCTTTCATTAGCACTAATTAAAACAATATCCTCTAGCTGTTGGCCACTATAAGCTATAACATCTTTATAAATTCTATTCTGTATTTCTAACCTCTAATTTCTTCACTCTTCTCATACTGATTAGACATTAGACAATGCATGCATAAATTATATGTTTTTCACTATGCTATAATTCTGAAAGGGCACTTTGCTTAGGCAGGCTAGTCTTTTAACTTTTCCCAAAGTGTGTCAGTTAGATGGCACAGTGGATAAAGAGCCATGACTAGAGTCAGGAAGACATCATTCTAAATTCAAATCTAAATTGAAAAATATGAGATACTTACTAGCTATAAGGCCCTGAGCAAGTCACTTAATCCTGTTTGCTTCAGTTTCATCATCTGTAAAATAATCTGGAGAAGGAAATGTCAAACGGCTCTAGTTTCATTACCAAGAACACATCAATTTGGGTCATAAAGAGTTAGACAAGATTGAAACTAGTGCATGACAAATTCCTCCTTTGTTATCTCCAAACTTTTCATTCTCTTCATTCATAAACTGTTCTCTCTGTGCTTCTTCCTGTGACCCTTATATCCTGCATGGTAGATTAGTGGAAGAGCAAACGAACAGGATGAAGAATGTTCAGGTATAAATACTAATCTTCAGGAGAAGGACAATTTGGTCACAAGTACCAATAGAACACACACAGAATAGAGTAATTTTATAGACTTTGATAGTAGATGAAAGACCTAATAACAGAAATTAAGACCTCAAGTATGAAATACTGCATATAATCAGTTTTTCTCAATATGTTGCTTAGATTTACTAAACTTAATTTTAATCTTTTTTTCTTCAGCCCTTTGTCCATTGTACTTTTTATAGCATTATCATTTGAAAAGGATGCATTTGATATTTATGCTTTTCTGCATTTGATTGTGAGACTTTTATGTCCTTTGTATGATCAGTTTTTGTGAAGATGATGGCCCACTGCTAAGAAAAAAATATATTCCTTTTTTTTATTCCTATTAAGTTTTTTCCAGAGGTCTATCAAGTCTAACCTTTCTAAAATTCTATTCACTTTAATTTCTTTCTTGTTTATTTTTTGGGTTGATTCATCTAATTCTTAGAAGGGAAGGATAATTTCCCCTATGGATAGAGTTTTATTGTCTAGTTCCTCTTGTAATTCATTTATTTTCTCCTCTAAGAATTTGGATACTATGGAATTTGGTGAAAATATGTTTAATATTGATATGATTTCATTGTCTATGGTTCTTTTTTATTAATAAGTAATTTCTTTCCTTATCTTTTTTTAATTAGGTCAACTTTCACTTTTGGTTTATCTGAGATCATATTGATATCCTTGCTTTTTTAGCTTTAACTGAAAAATATTAGATTTTACCCCAGGCCTTTATTTTATTTATTTACTATTTCCCTACATTAAATTACTTTTGTGTAGACAGCATCTTGTAGGATTCTGTCTTTTAATTCACTCTACTATCATCTTCCATTTTATGGGTGAGTTCATGCCATTCCCATTCACAGTTATGATGCCTAACTATTTGTTTCCCTCTATCTTATTTTTTGTGTTTATCATTCTATTTCTCTCCTTTCAGTCTTTCTCTGTTCCCAAATGTTCTGCTTCTTTTACCCACTTCCTTGAGTCCTCTCCACCCCAACTTTTCTCTGTTACCTACTTTTTTGTTCCCCCCCTTCCTTTCTTAATTACCTACTGTTTAAGGTAGATTTCTATGCTTGGATGTGGGCCTTATTCCCACTTTGTGACAATTCCAATGAAAATAAGGTTCAAGCATTGTCATCTTCTCTTCCACTGTATTGATTCTTATGCCTCCTCATATGAGATAATTTACCTCCAACTTTATCTTCTTTTCTCTTTTGCCAATATTTTCCTTTTTCCTATCCCTTGATTTTTTTTGATATCAACAGACCATACTCAATTTACTCCCTGTTCTTTCTCAATATATGCTCCTATTCATTGCCCTAAAAGAGATAAAGTTTTTAAATATCTTCAGAATCTTAGTTTCCTAAGTACTTTATGTATTTTAGGTACTTTAATATCTTAGTTATCACCTTCTTACTAATAATGTAATCAATTTAACCTCATTATTTCTCTTGATTACCTTAATTTAAGTACCTTAAATATCTCTTTTAACATAAGTATCTTAAGTATTCTAATGATCATTTTTCAATGCAAAGAACATAATCAACTTAACCTCATTGTTTGTCTTGATTACTTAATTGTATTAAATACTTTAGATATCTATTAGACCATAGAAATCTTAAATATACTAGTTATCATTTCTTGTAAGAATGTGATTAGTTTAACTCCATTCATTCCCTTGACTTTTTTCTGATTGTCCCTTTATGCTTTTTTGAGTGCCAAATTTATTCTTTGAATTTTCTTTTTAGTTCTGGTTGTTTTATTAGGAATGCCTAGAAGTACTCTATTTAATTAAGTAATCATTTCTTCCACTAAAGTATTATGCTAAGTTTTTCTGGGTGGGTGATTTTTGGTTATAGGCCTTGATCCTTTACCTTGTGTAATATCATATTCTATACCTTCAATCCTTTAATGTAGAAGCTGCTATGTTTTGTGTAATCCCGACTGTGGATCCCCAATATTTGATTTTTTTTCTGACTACTTATGATATTTTCTCCTTGTCTTGAGATGAATAATTATGGGATTTTTAAATGTGAGATTTCTTTTAAGAGGAGATTGGTGGATTCCTTTAATTTCTATTTTCCTTTCTTGTTCAAGAAAATCAGGGCAGTTTCCCCTAATAATTTCTTTCAATATAGTGTTCAGGTTTGTTCTCTGATCACTATTTTTCATGCAATCAAATGATTCTTAGATTATCTATCCTGAATTTAATTTTCCAGGTCAGTTGTTTTTCCAGTGAGAGATTTCATATTTTCTCTTTTTTATTCTTTTTTTTAGGGGGTTCCCAAATTTATTGAAAAGAAGGCAAAAGTAAATATTTTGGTGTTTTGAAGTTCATCCCACCTGTGGGCTGGGTAACTTGCAGGTTGGACAAACTGCTGAAGTCCTGAAGTTTCAACATTTCTTTGGTATCAGGGTCGACTTCAATGATCTCCTGATCCAAATCAGAGACCTCAGGGACATAGTTATCCCTTCTTTCTCTTTCTTCTTCCAGCAATTTGATGGAGATACCTCTCACAGGGCCTCTCTGGATCCGCTTCATCAGATGAGTAACATATCCCACAATCTTGTTGCGGAGTTTCTTGTTGGGAATAATGGCGATCTCCTCTTACACACACTTGTTGGTGTGGAAGTCATTGCCCAGGCGGGTGTAGTACTTCTCGATAATAACCCATACTACCTTCTTCATGGTCTTGGTTAGCACTCAACCCATGTTGACTCTGGTGGGATGGAGGACGCTTTTTTATTCTTAAAAAAATTTTTTTAGTGTTTCCTGCTGTCTTATTAAGTCATTAGCTTCCATTTGTCTAATTTCAATTTTTAGGAAATGATTTTCTTCTTTTAGGCTTTGTACTTCCTTTCATAGGGAGTTATTTTCCTGTTTTAGGAAACTATTTTCTCCAGTAAGTTTTTGTTCTAATCTGTTTTTTTTGGGGGGGTGGATATCTTTTTTCCCTAACTTTTATTCTGTCTCTTATTATTTTTAACCCTTTTTCAGAACTCTTCTAGGAGTTAATCTTGGGGTTGACATCCTTTCACATTTTTCTTTGACGCTTCACACATTTATACTTTCTTTTGTTGTCCACTTCTGAGTTTGCATTCTGATGATTCCTCTTGCTGAAATATTTTTTCTGGTGTTGAACTTTTCCTTTGTCTTCATTATTTTGGGGTTAGTCCCTCCCCCTTGATTTGTCTACATGTTGATACCTTGCTCTGTTCTTGGGGTGAAACAAGTACTGTCCACACTTTACTGTGTCTAAGGTCAGCTTAGCTGTCTTGGTCCCAGATTAAGCATTAAGTAGATGTGGCCAGATTGGGTTGTTCTGTGAAAATTTGCAGCTATTTGGTTCAGATGTGGTTCATGCTGGGTTAAGTTAGGTTTTGCCCCATCTTGCCAATGCTGGACCTTGTTGGGCTGAGTTCCTCTCACTGCTGCCTACACTGGGCTATATATGGCTTCTGTAAGAACTGAACCAAGGTAGTCTCGTAATAATTGGAGAAATTGAATATTATATAGATATATATTTTAAGGTGTGATTGCCGGGAATCAATAATTCAGATTGATTCTATGATTAAAATAGACCCAAGTCAGGATGGGTTTTATGGTAGTTTATTTACAATTAGGAAGGTAGAAGTCAGGGAAATAGAGAGAGGACCGCTGGCCCAGTCTAGCCTCTCCCTCTTTCTATTTCCCTGCCTTCTACCTTCCTAATTGTAAATACCACTTTTATTTTACTACCATAAAATCCATCCTGACTTGGGTCTATTTTAATCATGTAATCAGTCACTTCCTGTGGGTCCACCTCTAACTCAAGTGGACAAATGGCAGCCTCTACACTGATTTGGACTGCCCAAAGGGCAGTCCCTTGTTCTTTATTTGTTACTTATTGTCATGTGTGTGTAACTCATCTCCCCTCCCCACTAAGGGAAGTGGGGATGACATTATCTCTGGTGGCTAGAGTTTTAACTATGAATGGGCTTGAGCTAATTCCATATACACAGTCTCTTTTATCCCCACTTCTGCCTATTCTGTGTTTTCATTGGTTTTCATTCTTACCTTGATAAGTCTGTACTGAGCTGACCCTGCTCTTTCTTCTGTTTCTTCTACTTTATTATCTTTGAGTTCCATTGAGACAACTTGATCAGCATTCCTTACTTATACCCCAAAGAAGTCAATCCTACTTGCTTTCTCCATGTTATTTTGGGCCAGAGCACTACTTCATAGCTACTTCTATCAGTTCTGCTGCTCCATGATTCCTTTTGAGGTATTTTTGTTCTTCTGTGATAGTTTGGAGGGTGGTTGGCAGGTTCCCAGTGTTTCTTACTCTGCTATCTTAGCAATTAGAAGCCAACTCCTCACCTGAACTTATTACAAAATTCTATTTAAACCATTTAAAAAAGCATGGTTTTCTTAAAGGAGATGACACATTGTGAAATGGAGGTGATATTTAAAACAATTAGTAAAGTAGTGGGAAATGAAATCAATATATAAATATATCAATATAATTTATTTTAAAATAAGATAGATTAATAAAGATATAACTTGTTATAATTAGAGCTCTTGAGAGAAAAATGGAAAGAAAGTATTTAATGTAAAATAGGTCATGGAAAACCTTATCAATTTAGTGGACATCCTAAAACATTGAAATGAAGAAAGAGAAGCAAAAAAGTCGATTATCTAGCAAGAAGTAATAGAACAAAGTTAAAAGATAATGCAATTGAAAGTATATGTAAGAAGAATTCAACAAGCGAAGATGGCAGCAGAGTAAAAAGCAGCTGCTTAATCTCTCCTAACCAAAGCAAATAGGACTCCTCAAGGGGACATAAAAACAAATCCAGATGAACGAAAGGACCCCACAACAGGGCGCAGGATTGAAGGTACGTGGAATCGGGGCATTTCCACACTATAAAGGGGTGAGACAGCTCTCAATAAATGTGAGCTGAGCAACCCCCTCCTTCACCCCCCACACCACCTACAGTTCCAAGGCCAGCACACAAGAGTTAAAGTAGGTTTGGGGCACCCATTAAGTCATTGGCAGCTCCATGGCCTGTTCCTAAGAGCACCAAGACTTAGGACCCCAAGAGGCTAAAGAACGCACACGGACTTTGAACACAGACCTTGAGCTCAGGCACAGGTGAAGGCATTGACGTAGGCGAGGACAAGGATCTTGAGCGCAGCCTTGGACCTCTAGTGGGGACCCTGTGCAGACAGGAGCACAGCTGTGGAAGCAGCACCCTGAGACTGTTGAAGAAGTCTTGTGAAGAGGGGCAGACCAGGGACAACCAGGAGGCTCAACCCCGAGAACAACAAGACCTGAGACCCCAGGAGCCTACAGAGTTCAGACAGACCCTGAATGTAAGGATAAAACTGAGAAGGCTCAGGGCTAACAACAATGGCAAGCCAAAATCAGGAACCCCAGAAGAGAAAGATCATCAAGAAGAAATCTGTAACACTCGACAACTTTTACAAAGAGAAAATCCAGACAACAGAGCAAACAGCAGAGGAGAACAAACAAGTAATCATATCCAAACCTTCCCAAAATAATGAAAACTTGCCACAAGCTATTGAAGAGTTCAAATCAGAGATGATGAGAAATATGGAAGAGATCTGGCAAGAAAATAACAGTTTAAAAGGCAGAATTTTGCAATTGGAAAGTGAGGCTCAGAAATCAAATGAACTGATAAGCAAATTGAACACCAGAAATGACCAGATTGAAAAGGAAAACCAGTCCCTAAAGGCTAGAATTGAGCAATTAGAAGCTAATGATCTCTCAAGACAGCAAGAACAAATAAAACAAAGTCAAAACACTGATAAAATAGAAGGAAACATGAAATATCTCAATGAGAAAGTGACAGACCAAGAAAACGGGTCTAAGAGACAATCTGAGAATCATTGGTCTTCCTGAAAAAGCAGAAATTAATAGAAATTTGGACTCCATACTAAAAGAAATTATTCAGCAAAATTGCCCTGAAGTTCGACAACAAGAGGGCAATATAGACATTGAAAGGATCCATAGATCACCCTCTATACTAGACCCAGAAAAGACAACCCCCAGGAATATAGTAGCTAAATTCAAGAGCTTCCAAGTAAAAGAAAAAATTTTACAAGAAGCCAGAAAGAGACAATTCAGATATCGAGGACCAATCAGGATCACACAGGATCTGGCAGCCTCCACACTACAAGACCGCAAGGCTTGGAATATGATATTCAGAAAGGCAAGAGAACTGGGTCTTCAACCACGGATCAACTACCCATCAAAATTGACTATATACTTCCAGGGGAAAGTATGGGCATTCAATAAGATAGAAGATTTCCAAGTATTTGCACAGGAAAGACCAGGACTAAATGGAAAGTTTGATATCCAACCACAGAAATCAAGAGAAACATGAAAAGGTAAATAAGAAACAAAGGGGAAAGAAAGAAAACTCATATTTTTAAAATTTGCCTCTTTAAGGGATTCAATAATATCTAATTATCTGTATTTCTATGTGGAGAAATGCTATGTATAATTCTCTGTAGTGAACTCTATTCACTATTATAGTATTCACTATTATAGTAATTAGAAGAATTATTCATAGGGAGAGTTTGGAATGCTAAATGGTCTAAGATGATAAGGGGGTGGTTGGGAAAGAGGGGGGTGAATAGTAGGGGACACCAAGAGAAACTTGAATGAATAAGAAAAGTAGGATATTCTATTACACACAAAGGGGGCATGGGAAGGGGAAGGGATGAATACTATATAAGAAGGAGAGGAAGAGAGCATTAAGAGGTAATATTTAAACCTTACCCTCAGTATAATTAAACCTGAGAGGGAAGAGTAGCTATATTATCCATTGGGATATAAAACTCTATCTAACCCTACTGAGAAAGTCAGAAGGGATAAACCAAGGGGATCAGGGGAGTGGGGAGATCAAAAAAGGGAGGAGAGAAGAAGGGGGAGGGAATTCATTAGGCCTTTAAAAATAAAAAGAGGGGAATAATAAGGGAGGGGGTAGAAAGGGAAGTTAGTTAAGGGAGGGGATAAGGATTACCAGCTTAAAGCAAACTACTGGTTTAAAAGGAAATAGTGTAAGAAGAAGGAGTAGAACTAGGGGAGGATACAAAAATGTCAGTGAATTCACAATTGATAATTATAACACCGAATGTGAATGGGATGAACTCGCTCATAAAACGGAAGCAAATAGTAGAGTGGATTAGAAACCAAAATTCTACCATATGTTGTCTACAAGAAACACATATGAGGCGGGTGGACATACAAAGTTAAGGGCTTGAGCAAAATATTTTGGGCGACAAATGAGAAAAAGAAAGGCAGGAGTAGAGATTATGATTTCTGACAAAGCAAAAGTAAAAATAGATATGATTAAAAAAAAGGGAAGGTCATTACATCCTGATTAAAGGCAGTATAGACAATGAGGAAATAACAGTGCTCAATATGTATGCACCAAGTGGCATAGCATCCAAATTCATAAAGGAGAAATTGGCAGAGCTCAAGAAGGAAATAGATAGTAAAACCATAATACTGGGATATCTAAATATTCCTCTTTCTGATCTAGATAAATCATACCAAAAAATAAATAAGAAAGAGGTAAGAGAGATGAATGAAGTCCTAGAAAAATTAGATTTAATTGATATGTGGAGAAAAATAAATAGGGACAAAAAGGAATACACCTTCTTTTCAGCTGCACATGGTACATTCGCAAAGATTGACCATGTAATAGGGCATAGAAACATTGCATACCAATGCAAAAGAGCAGAAATAATAAATGTAACCTTCTCAGATCATAATGCAATAAAAATAATAATTAATAAAGGCACCTGGACAGGCAAATCAAAAACTAATTGGAAATTAAATAATACTATTCTCCAAAACCAGTTAGTCAAAGAAGAAATCATAGAAACAATCAACAATTTTGTTGAAGAGAATGACAATGTTGAGACATCCTACAAAACTCTGTGGGATGAAGCCAAGGCAGTACTCAGGGGGAAATTTATATCCTTGAGTGCATATATTAACAAATTAGGGAGGGCAGAGATTAATGAATTGGGCATGCAACTTAAAAAACTAAAAAGCGAGCAAATTAAAAATCCCCAGATGAAAACTAAATAAGAAACACTAAAAATCAAGGGAGGAATTAATAAAAATCAAAAGTATAAGAACTATTGAATTAATAAATAAGACTAGAAGCTGGTACTTTGAAAAAACAGATAAAATAGACAAAGTACTGGTCAATCTAATAAAAAAAGGAAAGAAGAAAACCAAATTGACAGTATCAAAGATGAAAAGGGAGACCTCACCTCTAATGAAGGGGAAATTAAGGAAATCATTAAAAACTATTTTTCCCAATTATATGCCAATAAATATAACAACCTAGGAGGTATGGATGAATATTTACAAAAATATAAATTGCCTAGATTAACAGCAGAAGAAATAGAATACCTAAATAATCCCATATCAGAAATAGAAATTGAACAAACCATCAAAGAACTCCCTAAGAAAAATTCACCAGGGCCTGATGGATTCACAAGTGAATTCTATCAGACATTCAAAGAATAACTAATCCCAATACTATACAAATTATTTGATATAATAAACAAAGAAGAAGTCCTACCAAATTCCTTTTATGACACAAATATGGTACTGTTTCCAAAGCCAGGTAGATCAAAAACAGAGAAAGAAAACTACAGACCAATCTCCCTAATGAACATAGATGCAAAAATCTTAAATAGAATACTAGCAAAGAGACTCCAGCAAGTAATCAAGAAGATCATCCACCATGATCATGTGGGATTTATAACAGGAATGCAAGGATAGTTCAACATTAGGAAAACCATCCACATAATTGATCATATCAACAATCTAACAAACAAAAATCACATGATTATCTCAATAGATGCTGAAAAAGCCTTTGACAAAATACATCATCCATTCCTATTGAAAACACTGAAATGTGTAGGAATAGAAGGACCTTTTCTAAAAATAATAAATAGTATATACCTAAAACCATCAACAAGCATCATATGCAATGGAGATAGATTAGAAGCCTTCCCAATAAGATCGGGAGTGAAAAAGGATGCCCATTATCACCTCTATTATTTAACATGATACTAGAAACACTAGCAGTAGTAATTAGAGAATAAAAAGAAATTGAAGGTATTAAAATAGGCAATGAGGAGTCTAAGGTATCACTCTTTGCAGATGATATGATGGTCTACTTAAAAAGTCCTAGAGAATCAAGTAAGAAGCTTGTAGAAATAATCAATAACTTTAGCAAAGGTGCAGGATACAAAATAAATGCACATAAATCATCAGCATTTCTACATATTTCCAACACATTAGAGCAGGAAGAGCTAGAAAGAGAAAGACCATTTAAAATCACCCTAGACAATATAAAATACTTAGGAATCTATCTACCAAAACAAACACAGGAATTATACAAAAATAACTACAAAACACTTTCCAAAAAAATAAAACTAGATCTAAACAATTGGAAAAACATTGATTGCTCATGGGTAGGACGAGCTAACATAATAAAAATTATCATTCTACCCAAATTAATTTACCTATTTAGCGCCATACCTATCAAACTACCAAAAAACTTCTTTACTAAATTAGAAAAACTATAACAAATTTCATTTGGAATAACAAAAGATCAAGAATATCAAGGGAAATAATGAAAAAAAAATGTGAAGGAAGGGGGCCTAGCAGTACCAGATATTAAACTATACTATAAAGCAGCTGAGTGGCTCAGTGGATTGAGAGCCAGGCCTAGAGACTGGAGGTCCTAGGTTCAAGTCCGGCCTTGGACACTTCCAGCTGTGTGACCTCGGGCAAGTCACTTGACCCCTACTGCCCACCCTTACCACTCCTGGGCCAAGGACAGTCCCTAGCCTGGATGAAAAAGGAGGAGGGTTGGGCGTGGGGCTAGCAACCCCACCCTGTAAAAACTACATCTGCTAAAGAAACTGCAACCTAAAGTAGGGGCAGCTGGGCTAGCTCAGTGGATTGAGAGCCAGGCCTAGAGACGAAAGGTTCTAGGTTCAAGTCCGGGCTCAGACACTTCCCAGCTGGGTGACCCTGAGTGACTGTGTGTCCCATTGCCTACTGGTTTTGGCCCTATGCTCCTAGAATGGAGTCCCAGGATAAAAAAAAATAAAGCAGCAGTCATCAAAACAATATGGTACTGACTAAGAGACAGAAGGGAGGATCAGTGGAATAGACTTGGGGTAAATGACATCAGCAAGGCAGTGTATGATAAACCCAAAGAGCCCAACTTTGGGGACAAAAATCCACTATTTGACAAAAACTGCTGGGAAATTTGGAAAACACAATATGGGAGAGATTAGGTTTAGATCAACATCTCACACCCTACACCAAGATAAATTCAGAATGGGTGAATGACTTGAATATAAAGAGGGAAACTATAAGTTAAGTGAACACAGAATAGTATACTTGTCAGATCTCTGGGAAAGGAAAGATTTTAAAACCAAGTAAGAGTTAGAGAAAATTACAAAATGTAAATTAAATGGTTTTGATTTTATAAAACTAAAAAGCTTTTGTACAAACAAAAACAATGCAGCCAAAAATCAGAAGGGAAACATTAAACTAGGAAAAATCATTATAACAAAAAACTCTGAAAACTCTAACAGAGGTCTAATTACTCAAATATACAAGGAGTTAAATCAATTGTATAAAAAATCCAGCCATTCCCCAATTGATAAGTGGACAAGGGACATGAATAGGCAATTTTCAGATAAAGAAATCAAAGCTATCAATAAGCACATGAGAAAGTATTCTAAATCTCTAATAATTAGAGAAATGGAAATCAAACAACTCTGAGGTATCACCTCATACCTAGCAGATTGGCTAAAATGAGAGAAGGGGAGAGTAATGAATGCTGGAGGGGATGTGGCCAAATTGGGACATTAATGCATTGCTGGTGGAGCTGTGAAATGATCCAACCATTCTGGATGGCAATTTGGAACTATGCTCAAAGGGCTATAAAAGAATGGCTGCCCTTTGATCCAGCCATACCATTGTTGGGTTTGTACCCCCAAAGAGATCATAGATAAACAGACTTGTATGAAAATATTTATAGCTGAGCTTTTTGTGGTGGCAAAGAACTGAAAAAGGAGGGTATGCTCTTCAATTGGGGAATGGCTGAACAAATTGTGGTATATGCTGGTGATGGAATACTATTGTGCTCAAAGGAATAATAAACTGGAGGAATTCCATGTGAACTGGAAAGACCTCCAGGTATTGATGCAGAGCGAAAGGACCAGAGCCAGAAGAACATTGTACACAGAGGTATACACTGTGGTAAAATAGAATGTAATGGATTTCTGTACTAGCAGCAATGCAATGACCCAGGACAATTCTGAGGGATTTATGGTAAAGAATGCTACCCACATTCAGAGGAAGGACTGCAGGAGAGGAAACATAAAAGAAAAACAATTGCTTGAACACATGGGTTGAGGCGGACATGATTGGGGAGGTAGACTTGAAACTACCACACCAATGCAACTATCAACAATTTGGAAATAGGTCTTGATCAATGACATGTTAAATCCAGTGGAAATGTGCATTGGCCATGGCGGGGGTGCGGGGGGTGAAGGGGAAAGTACGAGCATGAATCATGTAACCATGTTAAAAATGAATTTTAATAAATGTTTAAAAAAATAAAAAAAGAAAGATAGGATACGTAAAAGAGCTAATACTGAAAGCAATGAATCTTACAAAAATTGACTTGAAAGATAAGAGAAACATAGTTTAAGAATCATCGGGTTGCTTAAAATATTTATTGGGAAAAATGAAAAATAGCTTGAAGGAAAAATACTGGTGATAGCCTAAAAATTTTGTTATAAGAAAATAATATATAAGCATGAATATGACAGATTAAAGCTATAGTAATCTCATGGAATTTTCTGTTATTAATCCAGGAAAGGGAAAAACAAAATATTTCATCTTTGCAAAAAAATAAATACATAGTAACTTTCTTTGAGACAAGGGAGAGAAAGTTTGGACTTTAATAGATACAAAAGAGTTAGAAAGGGAATGGCTAAAAATAAAGCAGATCTCACTTAGGGAGAGATGATTCTGAAAGAGAGAGAGAGAGAGAGAAAGAGAGAGAAAGAGAGAGAGAGAGAGAGAGAGAGAGAGAGAGAGAGAGAGAGAGACATATTGATCTTGGTCTAGTATTGATGAAAGTGTAGAAGGAAGAGATTGGCCTTAGTGTTACAGCACTATTTCATCCCACCCCCCCCATTTTTTATCATAAAAAGATAGGTATGAAAACAAGAGGTTATAATATATTGGAAGAAGACCCCAAATTAACTAACAAAACTGCTATGTGATTGGAATGAACTCATTTTCATTCTAACATTGAAGCAGGGAGGATATAAATAAGGGAACTACATCTTTAGACTGTTATCTTGAATAATTATTGATGAAACAATTTTTTAAAATTAAGTAAAAAAGATGCAGAAAAATATTTTTAAATGTTCATGTTATGAAGTAAATTTGTGTTGGAATATGAGACTATTTGGAAAATATAAAAGGTTACATTAATAAAAATAGCCTATTACAAAACAAATGAACTAATTATTTCCAAAAATACTAAAATCAATAAAATGTGTGAATCTTTTTATATTGTGTTAATAACTACCTAATTAGTAATAGAATTGTAAATAGAATAAATAAAATCAAACAGTAGTAGTAACTGAAAAATACTATTAAAATTTTTCTAATATAATCAAGAGAACATAAGGACATCCAATTTTGCTGTGATTATTTTATATGATTCTGGTAATACTAGGCACAGCAATGACAAGAAAAAAATCATTAAAGGAATAAGCAAAAGGTGATGAGTATCTGAACAGATTTGATCCTATTTAATAGGAGTAAATGGGACACTTATTAAAGATGTTACAAAGGTAGACATGACAAGATTTGGCAATATGTATTGAATGACACTAAAATTGTGAGCCTAGGATTAGGTACACCAGTAATGGTGATATCCTCAAGAATCAGAAGAATCAAGTCTAGAGGGAGGAGAGTTTGAAGGAAAGATAGTTCTATGAATAGTTTTTGTAACATCCAAACAAAACCAAAATACATATGACCATGGTGAATGTCCTTCGGAAGAATGACTAAATAATTTTTTTGTATATAAATATTATCATGTTATAGAACACAACAAATGTGACAATTTTAGAGAATCTTAGGAAGACTTAATAAACAGATAGATAATGAAATAACGTCAAGAAAATAATTTACACCTTGATCACTGAAATATAAAGGGAAAAATTAATTTAAAGGATAAAGTTCAAATCAATATAATGACTAATATCAATATGATAAGAAGACTAATATTGAAATTAGTAATACATATGAACAAATCTTTTGTGTGTGTGTGATTTGAAAAAAACATATAATTAATTTATTTAGAATATTTTTCCAGGCTTACATGATTCATGTTCTTTCCCTCCTCTCCTCTCACCCCCACTCCTGTAGCCAATGAGTAATTCCACTGGCTTTTACGTGTATAAAATAGATCAAGACCTGTTTCCATATTATTAATATTTGCATTAGGATGATTGCTTAGATTCTACATTCCCAATCATGTCTCCATTGACCTGTATGATCAAGCAGTTGTTTTTCTTCTGTGTTTCTGTTCCCACAGTTCTTTCTCTGGATGTGAATAGCTTTCTTTCTCATAAGTCCTTCTGAATTGTCCTGGGTCATTGCATTGCTGCTAGTAGAGAAGTCCATTATGTTCAGTTGTGTCATACTGTATCAGTCTCTGTGTATAATGTTCTCCTGGTTCTGCTCCTTTTGCTCTGCATCAATTCCTGGAGATTGTTCCAGTGAATAAATCTTTCATGCTATTCTAATGTGAAAAAAATGGAGATTATGATAGTAAAACTGAAAAGATTTAGGAACTGTTTGAATACCTGTAACTAAAGTGCCATAATGAATTGTTTCATGTCAGATTGGAAGAATATTCCTTGAATAATGCCCCAGGGAATCTAAGGTGCCTCTGTGCTGTTCAACATTTTCATTCATTCAACATTCAACATTCCAGTAGTTTTCATCAATGATTTGGATAAAAGCATGCATTTGATACATATACGTAAATTTGAAGAAGCCATGAAGCTAAAAGGTCTCTGCAGTGGATAATTCAACAATATACTGCTTAAGACACAAAATGTGTTAAATATAACACTGGACTGAAATTTATTAATATTATGTAACTTAACAGGGCAAATGAAAGATACATATGGGTTTAAAAAGTTAATTTCAGAAATATAAAATGGGGAAAATATTTTTCTTAAAGAAGATTTGGGGATTTTGCTGTATTTCAGACACAATATTGAATAACAAGGTAATGAAGAAATCCTTCCCCATCAAAAATAAAACTAATATGACCTTGGACTTCATTAAGAAGTATAATATCCTAACACTGGAGATGAGAATCCCACTGTACTGGGCACAGGTCTGAAAATATCTGGAATGTCATGCTTAGGTCAGTGTGATACATTTTAGGAGGAACATTGATGAAATGGGTACTATCCAGAGGAGGATGACCAGGATAAAGAATGATACATTTTTCCCCTTGAGGTTTCATTAAAGGAAATGGAGATATTTAGTTTGGAGAAGAAAAGACTTGGGGTCAGTGAAGTACCTGATTGATGGGATTTTTTTTTCTCCATATATTTGAACATTCGTTGTATGAAAGAAGGATTGGACAAATTTTACTTGGCTCCAGATGGAGAACAATGGACAGAATTGTAAAAACACAAACTTTGGCTGAAGGAAAATCTTCCTAATGTTATATTATCCAAAAGTTAAATAGACTGCTGAGGAGTCTTCCTCTTCATTGGAGATTTTCAAGAAATAAATAGATGGCGACTTGTTTTAAAGCTTCATCTGACTCCAAGTAGCTGGCATCAAATTTCTTTTTCAATTCAGAAATTTAAACATTCTAATAAGACAAGGCATATATCATATTTCCTTTTATCTCAGTGTTTAGTTTATGTACAACAAATATTTGTTGATTAAATGAATGAATGATGAATGCATGATATTAGCTAATCCATTAAACTTCTTCCTTTTTTCTATATCCTTAGAATGGAGCACCAGCTTTCCAAATTTTGAAATTAATGAGTTATTAAAATATAGAATTATTTTAAACAGTATAAAATGCCATAGTCCCCTCTGTTACCATAATTCAAATGTCATGTGTTAGTTGATGACCAGAATGTAAAATTATCTTTTTCATCTCATAACACATATGGCAACTTGTATTTTGTAAAGTCTATATATCATTAAAATTAGTCATATTGTGAATCACAAGTAAAATTTTTATAAAACATTCTTTGTATTTTCAAATCTTTCCATTTGCATTGCTTACTGAAAAAAAAAAAGAATTTACTGAGTACAGAAAACATCCTATATCTTGCATCAGTTACATTCTGTGTAACAGTGGTAACATCCAGATAATTTGTCCCCCTATGACCATATAAATCTTGACCATTGATAGGACCACATCATTTAATAGTCTCAAATCACACATTGTCAGGAGTAATATGTATGAGCTTAGAAAATTTTAGGCTTTGTTCCACCAGAATGTGAGTAGCCAAATACAGTTTTTTCTTTCCATGCCCCAATTGTTATCATCAAGTCTTTTTATTTTTCCTCACCTTTCTTCTTTGAAATGTGAAGAAAAAAAAAACACACCTTCTAGAATAAAAAGATAAGGTAAAAAGTGACACTATCCAGCCACAAGAGGGAAGTCTTGCCTATATTAAATTAGCTTAGAAAAAAGGGAGGGGTTGATTGTGACTAAGAAGAATAAAAAAGAAAAAAAAAACACTTGATCTGTTTCTTCTGTGGTCATTCTGCTGTACTTCATCAGAGAAAGTCATTTGTGAGTTTAATAAAATATTAGACTTTTTAAAAGTCTGGGATTTTCTTTTGGTTACAAAATGTATTTTTTTCTTAAACTTAAATCATTTATTTCTTGGGAAATTCAATATAAATTGATTTTAAACTATACATACCCTCATACATATATCTATATTTTATGCCCTCAATAAATTTTGAAAGTAATTATTACCCAGCTTCTCTGAGTTCTACACTATGTGGTACCCATTATTTTTACCTGTGATTTATTTGTGGCGTCTCTGGAATGAGTTCTAACTATATTTTATTCTGCTTGAGAATCATACTTGTGTAATTATGGGATTTAGGATTTAAGATGTGCATTAGTCAAGAAATAGATTAGGAGGTTAAAGCATAACCTAATAATATTAGCTATTGAGACATTTGGAAATGCATGGAGAAATGTGCTGGTGGATATAGAGCTTTAGAATGTTATATTGTAATGGGAAAGAAGAATGATTTACTTAACATTTTCAGACTGACAAATTGTGTTTAGAAAATGAGACTATTTTAAAAAATCAAATAGCAGACCTTCTTTTTAGGTCAGAGGTGAGTACAGGTCAGAAAAAATGAGTGCATATTGGGGTGAAAATTACCCCACTGTTACTTCTATTATAATGGGAAGGTTCAATGGTAATATTGTCTGCATGTCTATGCCTGAAATCAGGTTGAGGGAAAGGTGAAACTCACATTTTGATTGCAACTTTTCCATAAAACGAGTTGCCTATCATGCCAAATGCATTATTTATTTATTTGTTTGTTTATTTATTTTGGTGGCTCAACTTCCTCACCAGGAAAATGAGGATAACCTATCATGAAAGTAAATTCAAGTTTCAGTACTACTTCCATTTTTCCAGATGAAAGGTACATAATGAAGACATGCAATGGCTATTGAACAAAAATATCCATTACCCTATTTATATATGTAACTCTCATTCTCATTAATTCTCTTGAGAATTATTCAAATTCATTTTTCAAGGAACTTTCAGATTGTGTTGATGAGGTAAAAAAAGTTATATCAAAAATCTATTATAAATAACTTTCTCAGCTATTTGAATGTAGCCACCCCTTAAAACATTCCCTGAGAATTGATTTTGGATGTTTTGAGACCTCATTGCATGCAGCACCAAAGTTGTAAGTTAATAGTAGTTGCTTGGATTAGATACCCTTAAAGATTATGTACATTTCTAGAATTCAATGAGTAAGATCAGATCTCCTATAGTCTGAGTTAAATTGCTATCTGACCAAATTTTTTCTCCTTCAAGGAAAGCCTTACCCACTCTATTTTTCACATTACTCTTGACTCATAATCCTTGGTATTGGTGAAGTGTGTATATATTAACTAGATCATTCTGGCCCTAGCACACCTCCTAATTGTGCTAATGTAATCTTTTCAAGGAAAAAAAATTATAGATAATACCACTTTTTGTTTTGCTGTTATTTATTTTTTTTTTTGGTGCATGTGAAAGTCTTAAAAATGTATACTATGTAGGTTTTATTGGCATGGTGGTTAACAATTCCACGCTTGAATGAACTCTGATTTGCTGTCAGCACATTTGTGTGTGTGTATACAATTAGCAACCACGCACATCATGAAGGAGTTTTAATGGCAAGATACACTCTTCCATGCTTTTCTCCAGTGACGATGGATTACTTGCAAATAGTCCCACTGTGATTAGGCATTTATTCTGCAGCACAAAATCTATATGGGAATCATTCTTAACATGTCTCCGAAGTTTGTTTTCCTCATCGATCAAGAAATATGCAGGTAAGGGAAGATGTAGGATGTGTAAGTATAATCTTAATAGACCTTGGCAGAGAAGTGTGTTTATTGGAAAGTCAGGTTTTGGGCATCACACTTGTATGGGACCAGGCTGATGATACCCTCAAGCAGTTTTATTTTCATATTAGGCCTTGGAGGTAAAAAAAAGTGAACCATGCTGCAAAGTTAGAGTGAGACCTGGCATCAGGAACAGATTTGTTTTTCTTCTTCTACCCATGGAAAAGCTCAGACAATGAGAATTAAAGCTCTCAAGTTGAAGGCTGAGTGGCAAATGTGTGAACTGAACGCACGATGCTCAAGTCTCAAACCACTGTTTCAATTACTGGGTCATTAATATTGCCTTATTTTGTAATTTGTGTTTCTCTCTCTTGACTGGCTGGATCACATGAGTATGAGTCTAATGAGGAGACCTAGTTAAATTACGGTTCAGTGAGAAATGCATAACTTATTATGGGAGAAAAATCAAGGTCTCTCTACCCAGAAGCAGAGATTGCAGTGGTTCAGAGAATAGCTTATAAAGCTTATTATATATATACATATATATATATATATATATGTATTTTTAGTACAAGGCAAATTATTATTTCAACTACTTTGGACTGTATTCCCATATAATATCTAAAAAAAGATATAAACATATTATGTAAGATTAACATTAAATATCCAAATATTCCAAGTATTATTTTTATAAAATCTATTAATAATAATAATTATAAGTAAAGTGAGAGAGAGAAAAAAACGTTTTTCCAGCCTTGTTAGCTGGAAAAAAGACCCAAGGGCGTGGTTACAGAAACTTGTAAAAATGTGAGGACACAGAAGAAAGGAATTCTGGGGAATGTAGTCCTAGAGTACAAAATTCCAGCTATACAGTTATAACATGAGAGAAACTTAAAAAAATTTTTTTTGATTGAGGAAAATGTAGAGTCCTAGCATCTACTGAAACTTCATTTTGTGAGTAGTAACTCGTGTTTTGCCTTATTTCGTATGATTTTGAATCCCAGTGCAATGGCTGAAAAAATGCTTTTTTGAAACATTCAACAAGATTGTGATGGATTTTTGTCGTGAAAACATATTTAGCTTTTAGAGATCATAACACACATACTCCATCTGGGGACCATGAAACTAGAAGAGAAGTGATTTCTTATTAAGAGGATTTAAAGCTAGTCAATTTTTAAATTTGTGCCCTACCAAACTTAGCATATTATTTACATTGTACACTTGTTTGTGAGTTGAGCTGGGTGTCTCTCATTTGTCTTTAGGTCTCTACAGCTTCCTTCAATGGGTCTACTTTCCACTCTTCTAGTGTTCCCAGCCTCCAGTCCACACAGACTCACAATCTATGTATTTATCCTGTATTTACTTCTGCTAGTCTCTGTTAAAGTCAACTTAAAATTCATAGTTTAGCTTATTAGAGATTATTATCTAACGTGTCAGGAATATTTGGATTTTAATTCAATGGAAAATAAACTCTTTCTTCTCCTTTCCATCCTCTCCTGTCTCCTGTCCTCCTCTCTACTCTATTCACTTCCAAATATCATCACTTAAAATTGCTTTCTTTCTTTTCTCTCTGTAGGCTCTATGTGTTTTTATTTCATTATTTATTCATTCATTCATTCATTTATCCATTTAATCATTTACTCATTTATTTATTTATTTATTTGTTTGTTTGTTTGTTTGTTTATTATAACCCTTACCTTCTGTCTTGGAGCCAATTATTGGCTCCAAGACTGAAGAGTGATAAGGCTTAAGTAATGGGGGTTAAGTGACTTACCCAGGGTCACACAGCTGGGAAGTGTCTGAGGCCAGATTTGAACCTTGGACCTCCCATCTCTAGGCCTAGTTCTCAATCCACTGAGTTACCCAGCTGCCCCCTATAAGTGTTTTTAGATAGGGATATGTAGCTAGATTTCTAAGTATACATGTAGCTAGGTATCTACATGTAGATAGCTGACTAGATATATTCATCATTTTCTTGGAGTAATACAGTTTTCTTGGGGGTTCTTATTTTCATAGCTCCGGTTCCACTCCCTCAGCAAACAATTATCTTGTTAATAGGAAATTATGAACTGTGGGAGGAAACATAGAGAGATGATTTTCTAGTACTACTTAATATTTTCATCACACCTGATGAAGGTACACTTGCATTTTGAAACCCAACCTAATTATCCATAAAGGTTCAGGTAGCTTTCACTTGACCCTAAACTTTGTACATTTAGCTGCTTCTTTACCCAAGACTAAGTGATAACTCAACCAGACAGTGTGCCTGAATGGAAAAAAAAAGAAAAAAAAGGTTTTTCCTTGAGCAATCTGTCAGTATGCCATGCACACAAAGCATTTTAATCAGAGAAACTAATTTATTTCAGTAAGGTCTCATTTATTCTTCTAATCATTAGCCATAATTCTGTGTTTCTGAGAACAAGTCCAATAAGGAACTGACCCTTTCCCCTCTTCCATATACTACATTTTTATTTGTCAACATACCTAAATGGGCTCGCATAGGAATGGGAAGTCAGTCCTAGATAACAGTCTCCCTCCTTGGATAAATAAAAGAAATTGATTCATCCATAGGTTTTGGGAGATTTAGTGTCTAGGATGCATATTATTATGAAGCTGGTAAGACTCCCCCCTTCCCCAATGCTATCCATAATTAGAAACATAACTAATAAGCTAACGTGCTAAAACAATTTTTAAATTTTAGGATCACAAATTGCTGAACTTAAATTTTTCAGGATTTTTTTAAATGGTGGGGAGGTACCAGGCTGTGGAAGCTGCTGGTTCTGAAGGTAATTCATCCAAGCAATTCAAAAGAAGCAAGAAAAACAATGCCAAGAGAGCAGAGGGGTTGTTGCCTTCTCTGTCAGCTCTAAAGGGAGGGAGTACAGGCTTTTAGCACATTTAAGAACATGTCAAAGTTTGTAGACTCGCATGACTGTTTGGGGGCTTTTTGTTTAATGAGTTGGCAGTCTCACTCCAACTTACAGTGAACACACATTAACATCACAAGAAACATCATCACTAATGGCATTTAGTGACACCCTTGTTGACAGACTGATGGAGAATCAAGGATTTAATAGACCGTAGACTGAATTACTAGCTTCCTCCTGGAGTTGCTCTCTGGGTCAGGGTTGTGGTATGTGGATGTGGACAGGGAAGGGATGTGGAACAGATGTCTGGCCTAGAACTGTTCTGAAGTAAAATAGAAAAGTTTGGTCTCTCAGGGTTTTCCATCTGACACCTGTCAGGAACATTCAATTCACTTAAAAAAAAGTATAAAACGGGGTTGAATTGACCTGCTGTCTTGGAGGTAACTGGAAAGGGAGAAGAGTAGAAAAATGCAGACATTACAGGCAAGAATTGGAACCATTTTGCTGCATGCAAGATAGTGACTTGACATGGATTCTTCAGAGAAGCCTTAAGCCCTTTTTGCAAACTAAATATTCTCTTAAAGGATTATAATCTTTAAGAGATTCTGTTGATAACACATTTTCAGAAGTTGTGAACAAACCTTACATTTGCATAGGACTTCATTTAATAGTAACAATTTTCAGTGAAGTGCTTGATGAAGAAAAGGATGGGAAAAATAAATACCTGGGATAAAAAAGTAATTCTCTCAACCTTTTTGAAGTCCAAGATCCCAGTATTCATTACAAGGAGGGTATGACAATCTTATAGGTGGCCTCCCAGGGGAAAAGGGTGGGCTTGTTGATATCAGAGGGGAGCAGAAGCATTACCACAGGTCTTATTTTAGCTAGGTCAATTCCAGGGATTTCTGCTTCCCTGGCTTTTTTGTTTAGTGGAGTGAGAAGTGTACTAAGGTTCTTAGAAGGGTCAATAAAAAAGTATAGACTCCTGCTCGGATAAGAAGCAGTTTTCAGATTTGGGGGAAAAAAACAGCTATATAAACTGGCAGAAGATGATATCCCAAGAAAAAGCAACATTGCAGCTGGAAGTTTTTTGAGCCTTTAGGCTATATGTATTCCATGACAAAACAACTAGTTAAAAAGGGAAAACAGACCATTAGGTTTTTATTTCTTTTCTTTTAGTCTTCATACTGCCAAGCAAACAGATGGGCTAATTTTATCTTAAATGGAATTGATCACTTATTTTAGTGTTATGTCCATATATCTTAAATCCTGGGGTATGTGGTGAAGCTAGAGTTTATTCATAGAGTTTATATGGAATTTTGGATATAATATTTAGTTAATGTTCAAATGCAAATAGTGAGCTTATCATTTAAGAAGCTAACATAGCTAATATGAGAAAAAAAGATATTAAGGGACCATACTAATATTTAGGCAATTCTTTGGGAGTGATGCCCATTTCCTTCTGGTCTTTGTGCCCCTAACACCTCACATAGTATGTATCATATGATACATTGTCTTAAATGTTGAAAGCTCTTAATAATTATTTATTGGGTTTTAATTGACCTATTTTAGTCGTCTCAAACACAATTCTGACTGAAAGATATCAGGAAAAGCACCGTAAGGTCAATATTCTATTTAGAATTCAGTAGTTGGATGGGGGCTAAGGGCATTAATCTTATCTATAAGCTTCTTACATGATATTCTTTCAACATTATGGCTAGGAAATCCCAGCTTCCTGTTCCTTTAGTTCTTCTCATTAAGAACATCTCAACTAGGCAAAAAGACCAGTCTTCTACTATTTCTTCCCATATAGTCTTTCTTTCCTGTTCCCTGTTCACTTGAGTACCATCTTTGACCACCTACTTCCTATTTTCTTTAACCCTTTATTTCCATGGAGCCTGATGGAATTTCTGTTCTCCCATAAAGAAACATCTCTACATCTTCAAAGTTTTGCTCCTATGTCCTGGTACGAAACGACCCTTGCTTTTCATCTAAAGAGATCTCTCTGATGATAACTGCACCTTTTATGATCTATTCATTCCCAAAGATGGAAGGAAAGTGACACTACTCATTGAATTTCATTGCCATGTCCAAACCTACCACCATTCAGCACTCTCCCTTCTATGAAGAGAAACAACAAATCAATAAACTTGCTACCTCTTAAAATACACTTCAGCCTGTCTCTTCCAAGAGGTGCTTTATCATCAGTCTTCTGAAGTCATGATTAGTGATTGCATTGATGAAAAGGCAGAGTGATATAGAGGAAATAAACACCAAACAGAGTCAATTGATCTGTATTCAAATCTGCTCTGACACTTCCTAGCCCATTTTGATTATGTTACATTACCTCTCTCATTTTCAGTTTCCTTTCCTTCTTAAATCTTGCTGATTCTATTCTTTATTCTTATTACTGACCTCAACCTGTTTATACAGTCCATCATCCTTTCCTGGCTTTACTTCTTAGTTTGACCTTATTATAAGTTACTCCAACAAGATGGATCCTATATTCTCTGTCAAGAAGTTGTAGGCAAAGTTCAATATCAGTCTTTTGAAATCATGGTCAGTCATTGCATTAATAAGCATTCTGAATTATTTTAAATTGTTTGACTTTGGTATGCTTAGCTATGTCTATACTCCTGAATCACATTTTTCTTATATACATCATTCTTTTACTTATATAATTCTTCATTATCTGATAAATGTTGTTTCAGATTTCTCTGAATCTATCCAAATTATTTTGTTGCAATAATATTTTATGATATTCAAATATTATGAATTTTTCAACTGTTCCTTATTTGATGAACACTGTCTATCAATTACCTTCTTCTCTTCTATTGCTTTATTACCAAGTGCTGGTTTTGGAAGCCATAAAAAAAACCACATATGCTAATTGAATTTTCTAAATATTTATTTTGTTGAAAAAATGTGGCCCCTTCTCTGCAGGTAAACCTTTTAGTTATCTTTGATTACTTTTCCCCAAAAGAGCTTTTTAAAATCTTTCCTTTCTTTTCTAGCTCTGAACACTGGAATCCACTTAGAAACAAGAGACAACCTTGCCTTCGATTTGCTCAGAAAACTGATATTATATCTTTTGTGCTTTCTCATCTTTCATCTTTCAGACCCCTAAACTCCTATAAATCATTATTATCATATTATAAATCATTATATCCTCCTTAGCTCTAATCTTAAACATTTCAGCATAGTTGACAAACATATATTAATCATGTAGCACATGGAAGACACTGCACAAGGAACTAAGGATACAAAAATGAATGAAACAATTGTCCTTAATGAGTTTACATTTTATATTTTATTTGGATTGGGGAGAGGGGAAGAAGCAATATTTTATCTTGAAAAAGTAAATGTAATTTGCAAAGAAAGAAAATATAAAGTAATTTTTAGTGGGAGATGGAGGAGGGTGGGGCTAAGGCCTCATGAAGACATTTGAGTTGTAACTTTAAAGGAGTTGGGAATTCTAAGAGAGAGGTAAAAGTAATGAGAACATAACAAGCATAGGGGACAGTTTGTACAAAGATACTAATGAGGGTGATGAATTTGCCATGTTCAAGGATAAGCAAATAGACCACTTTGGCTAGAATGCAGAGAGTGAGATGAACCTCATTTTCAATACTTCACCCTCTATTGAGTTTTTAACCACCAAAAAAAAAAGATTAAGATCTCTCCTATCCTAACAAAAAAAATCAAATCCAATGAATAACCCATATTTTAAGCTAGATGGTACAATGGATAGAGTCCTGTATCTGGAATCAGGAAGATTCATCTTCCTAAGTTCATATCTGGCCTCAGACATTTACTGTGTGACCCTGGGCAAGTCACTTAACTCTGTCTACTTCACTTTCTTCATCTGTAAAATTATCTGGAGAAGGAAATGGCAAACTGTTCTAGGATCTTTGCCATGAAAACACCAAATGGGATTTATTGAACAACAATAATCCTTTAAGCGATTATACTATATCTCTCCTCTTCTTCACTTTTAAACTCCTAGAAAGGATGTTCTATGCTCACTGAATACATTTCCTATCTATTCAACAACTCTTAACTGCCTAGAAACCTGACTTCCTTCCTCACTCCAGAACTAAAACTCTCTTACCCTTTCTTTGGTCATCAAGTTACCAAAAGATCTCTCACTTTCCTAAATATGTCTATAACTGTATTATCATAAACTTATTCATGTTTGTATACATGTATATATAATATCAACATGTATAAAACTTCTATTTTATGTTAAAATATTGGTTTTAGATATTTAAAAGTTATTATATACACCTGCATGTATATAAATAAGCTTGCTTATATGTATTCTATTTTCATCCCCCTTGACCTTTGTGAAGCATTTCACACTGCATCCTTTGATCATCTTCTTGATATCATATCTCTGAATATTGTGCTCTATTTGCTTCAATGAATCTATTGCATCTTAATTGTCTTCTTAATCATCTGACTATTTATTCTCTTATATTTTTTAATTCCTCTTCTTTTCCTCTAATTCACTTCATAGCCCTTTGTAATCTGGCTTCCAACTGTTCCCTCCAAAGTTATCAGTCATTGTCTAACTGTCAAATCTTCTGTCCTTTTCTCAATCCTCAAACTTCTGGACCTCTATTAGCATTTGATATCATTGAATATCCTCTCTTCCTTCATATTGTCTTATTTCAGGACTATTACAATATTACTTTTGCTCTCTACATTTTCTTCTTGCCTTTCTTACTTTGCCTTCTTACTCTTATTTGCTGGTCCATCCATCATGTCTTATATTCTACCTATAGATATACCCCAATGCTCTTTTTTAGGCTCTCTTCTCCAAATATATACTCTCCATATCATGCATTAGTTATCATTTTTATGCAAATGGATCACAGATCTATTTTTTCTTCTCTCTCCTGAGCTTCAGTCTCTAATCACCAACAACTTATTGGACATTTCAGATTGGGTGATCTGTAGACATTTCCATGTCTATATTACCCAAATGAAACTCATTACCTTTTTTTAAAAAAAACACCTTTCTTCAGAATTTCTCTATTTTTTTCTGAAGGTTTTACTATCTTTCCATTATTCCAGGTTTGCAAACCTTATCATTATCTTTAATTCATCATTCATATCATTCATACTTACTCAACATATCTATTCATTCGCCAAGTCTTCTTTCTAGATCTATAACATCTGTCAAGTCTGACTCCATCTTTCCTTTTAAAAGTCCACTTACCTAGTTCATTAGATACCTCATTAACAATTTAAATGAATAATTTTAATAGCTTCCTAGTTGATCTCTCTAACTCAAGTCTCTCTTTTCCTAAACCATTTTCCACAGAGCTAATTCCACATTACTTTCCTTCACTCATTACAGTTCAATCAAATTGGCTCTTACTGTTCTTCACATGTGATACTCTATCTCCCATCTCTGTGACATTGCATTATCAATTGTTTATCCTTCATTTTCAAAGAAGATCAATGACATTATAAAAGATATCTTGACTTGCAAGTGAATTGTATGGAAGTGAGACAGAGTTGCAAAAAGTTATCAGCTTCACTCTCTTTTCCAGTCAGTAAAGTCTAGTGGCAACACAAATGGAAGGACAAATAGCACAGCAAGGGATATATTGGATGATATTGGAATCTTTGATGTTTGACCAAGATCTAAGTGCTTTGAACCTGTTTCAACTGCTTTTATGGCCACTGGAATAAATTGTTCTTGTGTGCCCATTCTGCTGGGTGAAGTCTTTAAATGCATGAGAAAGACATCCCAGTTATCTATTGATGGGTTTGAAGCTCACTGGTTACCCTAATCCTTTTTTAGTCCATATATGAAAAACTTTTACCAGGGTATGGTTGCTGTGCATGCTACAGATTTTTGGCACCACAGGTTAAGAGTCTGCTGAAAGAGTGCATCCCAAAGGTGGATAACCAGAGGTGTTAGACTTCCCTGCACTCCTAGAAGTATATGATTCCTGGAAGATATTTCCTTTTTTTCTTCCAAAGCTAAGAAGCCCTGGTTTCCATCAAGGCTTAGCTCAGGTTCATATGAAGCCTATTCTGAACTTCTAGTCCCTCCTTTCTCAAAATTTCTTTGATATAAAGTATTGACTCCAAGACGAAAGGTAAGGGTTTAAAAAAATTGCTTTGAATTTATATTATACAAACTCTTTATAAGATGACATTATTTTTTATTGTTCATTGTCTTTCTTAAAAACAAAGGCTCCACTTTTCTGAACAGCTAAAATATTTCACTGATACTCTGATCACGTCAGGAACAAGTAACAAAGCATGTTAGGTGGATCCTTCTAGTAAGGCTTTAAGAGAACATGGATGAGAGTCACATAGATTAAAGATAACTAAAGATATCATAAGATAAGTGAAAATTTGTATCATTGGAGGGAATTCTTAAATGGTGAAATTGTAGAACCATTTCAGTATTTTAGACTGTTTTGTATATCTAGATATGCATATGTCTTTCTTGACAATATAAGCTTTTTCATTTTTATTAGGTGTAATAATACCTACCTTTATAAACTTGTTGAGAAGTTTAAATGTGATAACATATCAAAAGCCTTTTGCAAATATCAAGGAACAATGTAAATGCTAAATAGTACTAGTAGTATTGTTATCATCATTATAAAGACTATCATTATTGCTATTATTTTTATTTTGACTATTTCCAACACTTAGAACCTTTGTGTGCAACACGTAGAGCTTAAAAAATGATCATTAGCATTATATATGCATACCTGCATGTGTTAATATATATAAATATATATATACATATACACTTATATGTAACTTTAGAAACCTTAAAGTGCTCCATGAATTCTAACTATTATTTTTATAAATATTACTAGCAAATGTTTGATGATTGATTAAAGAAAAGTGTCATTATTTGGATGGTGGAAGCAGAGGAAATGGCAACAAGGAAAACGCGAATGATTTTTAGTGCTGCAATACTGCTAAATATTCCTATTCTCCACAATTTTTCAAAGATATGAAATGTTGGCTATGAAATCATATTCATAAATTTTTTTCTATTCTGGAGATCATTAAGGCCATTAATTCCAATCATTGAGTTTGGAATTCATGGAAGTGAGTTAGATATTCTTTACGATTAACATCATCTTTATTTTTAACCCACTATAAATGTCTTTAAAAATAATTTATTATCTATATGCAAAGCACTATGGGAAATAAAAAATGAATAAAAATTATATTATTAGCCTAAAAGATTGACTCAAACTATTGAAGTAGGAAGGCAAGAAGACAAGTGCATACACTCTACTAGCCTGATTTAGGCTTTTATGCATAAAACAGATGGCATTTATTTAGTGCTTTAAAGTTTTCAAATTTTTCATA
This sequence comes from Gracilinanus agilis, assembly GCF_016433145.1. NCBI lineage: Eukaryota > Metazoa > Chordata > Mammalia > Didelphimorphia > Didelphidae > Gracilinanus > Gracilinanus agilis. The sequence goes on from NC_058132.1 coordinate 579,947,689, forward strand.
TTCAGATTCATTTGAATCATGAATTAGATACTATAGGTAATATCAATCTTATTTTTAAAATGAGGAAATTTAGACTAAAATTAAGTGATTTGTCCATTGTTATACAGTGAAAATCACAGGTGGGCTTTCAACCCAGGAATCTCAGGGTCTAGGTCTAGACCAGTGGTTCCCAAACTTTTTTGGCCTACCATCCCCTTTCCAGAAAAAAATATTACTTAGCGCCCCTCCTGTCACATACTATTACCGCCCCCTTACAATTATTCACTGCCCCCAAATGCACATGTGGCCATCACCGCTTCCCTGGATCGCTGCAGCACCCACCAGGGGGCAGTGGCGCCCACTTTGGGAATCACTGGTCTAGACCTTTATGATATGAGGTTTCCTCATATTTGCTGTTCAGTTAGTCAAGGACATTTATTGAATCTTCCTTACCTTGTGTAATACTCTGTGGGAAAAGATGTGTAGAATTAAAAGCATTTTGACTTTGCTGTTGAAGAACTTACCCTTTAATGTGGTACATGTTTTCTGTTTAATGTTTCTAGTAACAACATTCTCAAGGTTTCTGAAGCATTACACACACACACACACACACACACATTCACACGCACACACACACACACACACACACACACACATATCCCACCACCACCACCACCACCACCACCACCCCACCATCACCACTAATAATGATCTTCTCCCTGCCTTACCTCCCTTAATTTTTTTATGGTCCAGGTTTTGATGTACTTTTGTATTTACCAAATGCCATTTTGATCCCTATTCTGGCAAAAAATAATTAAAGAACTTATATTTAACACTGGTGGAATTTCTTGAAGAATATTGACACAAATGGTCATTTATTTGTTTAATTTTAAAATATTTTATTGTTTTGTGGAATATTTCCTAATTATACATAAAATTATTTTAGCAGTCATTTTTTTAAACTAAGTTGTAATTTCTCTCCATCCTTCCTGCCAAGCCCTTACCAGTTGAGAAGATAAATATTTGATACTATTAAATATGTGAAGTCATACACAAATATCTCAAAATTAGCCATGTTGTAAAGGAAAATATGCCTACAAGAAAAATTAAAAAAAATTAAAGTATGTTTCAATCTGCAGCCAGAGTTTTTTCTCTGGAGATAAATAGCACTTTTCATCATAAATCCTCTGGGATTATCTTGGGCCTTTGTATTGATCAAAGTAGCCCAGTCTTTCTAGGCTGATTATCATTACAATACTGCTATTATTATGTACAGTGTTGTCCTGGTTCTGTTCACTATATTTTGAATGAGTTCATAATATTCTTCTCAGATTTTTCTGAAACTATCTTGCTAATCACTTCTTATAGTACAATCCATCATAATCCTATACTACATTTTGTCTAGCCAAGAATGTCCTGTCCACCAAATAGTCAGACATGACCAAATGAGTTAAAATATTACTTTAAATATCTTTATTCAGGAAGACAAGTCTAAGAAATAATAATGACCATAGGAGATCCATTGTAAATGCACTTACAGATATAACTGTTTAAGGATTCCATAATTATTGACATGAAACATATAATAAGGAAAGTTATATGCTGACCAAAGGTGTTTGCAGTTGAGGTGGAAGATATCTGGCCTAGATTCCACAGAGAGAAGAGATATTTTAGAGGTTATGAGGTCCTCCATGCAGTTTAACTTGCAGATGATATTGTAGTGATTATTTCAAGACCTGGAATACTGTAAATTTTCCTCCATAGGATTTATTATCAATAAGAAATCAGCATAATTGGGACATTCTCATTTTGTGTTTAGACTTGATTTTAGTTTAAGGAAGATCTGAATTCAAATCTTATCTCTGATTATATAATATATTCCTAGGTAGTTCAGTGCCACTAGGGAATTTCAAAATTATAGAACAGATGCTGATTTGCTTTGGAATAGGAAGTTTCTTCATGGTGAGTCCCTTTGTGAGTTCATTCCCTGCCAATGAAGTCTCAGGTCTAGTGAACAGGAAGGAAGGAAGGAAAAAAGGAAGGAAGGAAGGAAGGAAGGAAGGAAGGAAGGAAGGAAGGAAGGAAGTAAGGAAGGAAGGAAGGAAGGAAGGAAGGAAAGAAGAAAAGATAGAAAACCTTGAAATCCATACAATTTTAAAAACTGATGAAAGAAAAGTGCCTTTTGTTCTACAGTCTTTGTTGTATAGTCTAATAGAAAGTTCTCTGAATTACTGCATCAATACACTTTTTTAAAAGATACTAAATACTGACAATGAGTTCAGTCCAATATTGAATGGATGGAAGAGTGAGCTAAGCTGTATTGCATTTGGCAAATAGTCTAAAGCTTTTAATGAATCTAAGTTGCTGATAGAATGAAGATTCAGGGGGCAGCTGGGTAGCTCAGTGGATTGAGAGCCAGGCCTAGAGACGGGAGGTCCTAGGTTCAAGTCTGGCCTCAGACACTTCCCAGCTGTGTGACCCTGGGCAAGTCACTTGACCCCATTGCCTACCCTTACCACTCTTCCACCTATAAGTCAATACATAGAAGTTAAGGGTTTAAAATAAAAAAAAAGAATGAAGATTCATTTTTTCATAGAATTAGGGAATCATTGAATTTCATAATTGGACCCATCTCATTCAACCCATATTCAAAAATTTATAAAGCAGATTTCTTCTACAGATACCTACATGTGTTTTAATGAGCTAGAACCCACTACATCCTAATGTATTCTATTCCATATTAGAGTTGTATTTAGGAATATTATTTTAAGCTTCTATTCATAACATTTCCCCCAGCATGGGACACAAAAATTCTTGATTAATCATTTAATTTAAAAGCATTACTAAACTTTTACTATGTATGAACTACTGGATATAAATGAAACTATACCTGATCTAAATGGATCAGAAGATAGTGAGATTTCCTTTTTTTCTTCTGAAATTTAAGCCTCTTAGTGCATACATGTTTGTAGTACCTTTTTTTGGCTGATATATCACAGTGTTAACTCATTATTAACGTGCAATCTTCCAATCTCATTAAATATTTTTCAGCCCATCAATGCCTACCCTGTCTTGTTATATGTATTCATTGTGGAACTGATGGGAAAGAAGTCAAATTTTGAATACAAAGCTTGAGTTCCTATTGAAGCACTTATCTATGAAACATCAATCAGAAGTTGAACTGAATCTAAAAAGTATCTCTCTATGACTACTAATATTTAAGAAACAGATAGATATAATTCTAGCTAGTATCCTCTCTTTCTGAGGAAAGCAGAGTGGCCAAGTTTCTGGACCCAACCTTCTGCTCCCCCTTATAGCAGGCATTAAAATCTTACTTGGAGAAGGATGAAAGGAAAAGAATATAGAGAAATCTCTTCCACTTTTTTAGAATCACAAAGTGACATGCCTATGCTATATCTGGATGGACAGACGTTACCACATAAAGTAAGTGGGAATAAGAAGTTCATTCTTGGGAATATGCATGTCATGCGCACAACCACAGAGAAAGCCTGGGTAAAGGTACAGAGCTTGGAGGTGGTGTGCTATGTGTGAAGGACTAGAGAGAGAATGATACTAGAAAGATAAGTCTGGTTCAGATTTTGAAAGGTTTTTAAAACCAATAGAGGAATTTCATATTGTATCTTAAAATCAAGAAGGAATTACTAGAGTTTATTAAACAGTTATAATTAAATTGCAATTAAATAAAATAACATGGTTTAATTTTCTCTTAGGGAAAATCACTTTGCCAGCTCTGTGGAAAATGGACTGGAATGGAGAAAGCCTTGGGGTAAGAAAACCAAAGAGGAGGGCTTTGCACTGATCTAGCAAAGAGACGATGAGTCCATGAACAGAAATCATAACAAAGCAAGGAAAGAGAAACAACTAGATAAGAGAAATGTTGTGAAGCTAGATATGGACAGATTTGGCAACTGATTAGGTATGATGGATGAGGGTAAATAAAAACAAAACAAAAAATGCCAAAGTTATAAACCTGAGACCTGGGAAGAATGGTGGTCATTTGAAAGTAAATAAGGTAATTTGGAAAAGGGGTGTGATTAGAGTATCTGTGCTGTTTGTTATTTTCAATAGATAGTTAGTTCTGCATTACTGAAGGCTGGTTGAGAGCTTGAAGATGAATATATAGATATGAGAGTCATCTAAAGAGGTTATTGAGTTCCATGGGAGCTAATGAAGTCACTAAGAAAAAGAGTGGAGGGAGGAAGAAGTAGGGGGACATCTGACAAACCTTTAGGAAATGTCTCAATTAGGAGGAAAGGCATTATAGATCAAAAAGCAGCAATGACATTTAAGAAGAAATGATCAGACAGGTAGGAAGAGAACAAGGACAGATGAATACTATGCAGAACCACGGAGGATGGAATATTCAGAGGGAATGGTGGTCAGTTGTCAGATGCAACAGAAAAGTCAGGCACATAGGAGACTAAGAAAAGATCAGATTTGTCAGTAAAGAGATCATTGGTAACTTTGGAAAGAACAATTGAAGATTACTGATCACCAGATTTCAATTGCTTGAATGACTGTGAGGAAAGGAAATGTTGACCATTAGTATAGATAGTATTTCCCTGGTATTTGGCTGAGAAGGAGGAGAGAAATATAAGATAATAAATACAAAGGAACTAGTAGTTAGGGAAGATTGATAGAAAGAGGATGGATGGTGAAGGTAAAATATGCTAAAGAAGATAAGAGGAGATGGAATCAAGAACACTTGTAAAGAGGTTTACCTTCAGAAAGAGAAGAATTGTTTCTTTATCTGAGACTTAAGTAGGAAAGAATAGGGAATTATTTCTAAGGGATTTGAGATGTGTAAAGGTGGAAAAAAGGGAGCTTACAGAAAATGGTTTCAATTTTCTCAGTAAAAAAGACAATGCCCTCAGGTGAAAAGTTGAGGGGAAGAGAGTACATGACAGGTTAGAAGAAGAAAAAGTTTGGAAAAGTTTCTCTAGCCAACAACCAAACAACTGGCAAGTTCAAAGCCAAGCAAGGCAAAGAAAATACAAATCAGTTGAAATAATTGTTTTTCATGACATCAGGTTGGCTTTGGGGAGCAGAAACAAATAAAAGAAAGATGAGATCATGAAAGTATGATTATGGGAAACCCTGTTGTAATGATAAGGTGGACAGAGAGCCTTACCAAGGGTCAATGGCATATAACTTGATAAAAACAGGCTACTTGTGAGATGTTTGGACAAACATTCCATAGAAATCAGAAGGAAGAATGTCGATCAGAGATGGCAGAGTAGGGGCAAGAGAGCCTGAATCTCTCTGAAAATCCTTTCCAACCAACCTTGAAATAAAGCTTCAAAATTAATAATAGAGTAACAAAGCCAATGAAGGGATGGCATGGGGCAATTTTCCCACTAAGGATAACTTGGATGGTACAGAAATAAGTTTTTCTTCACTGGGGTGAGAAGGGACTATAGTCTATAGCAAGGCTATACCAACAGCACAGGCCAAAGGTGAGATCCAACCTACTGCTTGAGATCCTGAACCCAGGGACAGGATAACACCAAGATCCCAGAACCTTGCCTAAGCTTACAGCAGTATACCCTTATGCTATTCCCTCTAGGTTCTGAGTCTAATGACAATACCCAGTGCATCTGCTAGTTTAAGTAGGTAGTAAGGCCCTTACTGAGGCCCTGAGTCCTAGCACAAAATAGACTGAAATTTTCCTGATCCTAAAAACCTTTAAGGAGGCCTATGGTGAGGACCTGAACCCCTGGAATGTTCTGAGCCTTGCAAACCAGCAGCAAGTCCCAATGGAGACTGAATCAGCAGTGGGAGGCAGCTTATGGTGCTCTCAGCTCACAGGCCATTATACTATCTGAGGGTAGCAGCAAGAAAATATTAAAGTTGAAAAGAATGCCCTCCCTATACTGGTAATAAAGATCACTTTTAGGACAAAAATGAAGGTCAAGAAAAAGGTTGGAAAAATGAGCAAACCAAAAAAATCACCTAATTATAGAAAATTATATGGTGACAAGGTAGAGCAAGGCAGGTATGAATGCAGAAGGGAACAATAATATCAAAGTAGCTATATATAAAACTTCAAAGAAAAATGGAATTTGGCCTCAGGTCCTGGAAGAACTCAAACATATTTAAAAAATCAAAGAGGCAAAAGAAAATGAGGAAAAGAAAGGAAAATGATTCAAGAAGAAAATAACATCTTCAAAAGCATAATTGACCAAATAATAAAGGAAGCACAAAAATCCACTGAACAGAATTCTATAAAAAACAAAATTAGACAAATGAAAAAAATAAGTCCAAAAATCCAATGAAGGAAAGAATTTGGCCAAATAGAAAAGGAGATTCAAAAAATTACTGAAGAAAATAATTTCTTGAAATCATAATTGGGCAAGAGAAAGTTAATGACCACATGAGACATCAAGAAAAAATAAAACACATTCAAAGGAATGAAAAAAAATAGAAGAAAATATGAAATATATCATTGGAAAAACAACTGACCTGGAAAACAGATACAGAAAATATAATTTCAGAATTATTGAACTACTTCAATGACATGATTTTTAAAAGCCTAGAAGTAATATTAATAAATTAACTAAGTGGTTTCAGGTTAAGATAGTGACAGAGTAAAAAGCAGCTGCTTAACCTCTCCTAACCAAAACATATAGGACTCCTTAAGGGGACATTAAAACAAATCCAAACGAACAAAGGGACCCCACAACAGGGTGCAGCATTGGAGGTATGTGGAATTGGGGCATTTCCATGCTATAAAGGGGTAAAACAGCTCTTACTAAAACATGAGCTAAGCAACCCCCTCCCCCACTCCACCCCGCCTACAGTGCAAAAGCCAGCTCACAAGAGGTAAAGAAAGTTTGGGGCATACATTAAGTCCTTGACAGCTACCTGGGGTCAACAGGGCCTGTTCCTGAGAGTAGCAAGACTTAAGACCCCAAGAGGCTAAAGAACACATGTGGACTTTAAACACAGACCCTGAGTGCAGGCATGATCGCAGATGCAGGTGCAGATTCTGCGCTCAGGCTTGGACCATGGATGGGGACCCAGTGCAGAGGGGTGTATGACTGTGGAAGCAGCCCTGAGACTGTTAAAGGAGATTCGGGCAGAGGAACAAGCAAGGGGACCACCAGGAAACTTGACCCTGAGAACAACTAGACCTGAGACCTCAGGAGCCCAAAGAGTGCAGACACACCCTGGGCATGAGGATAAAGCTGAGAGGGCACATGGCTCACAATGGCAAGCCAGAGACAAGAACCCCAGAAGAGAAAGATCAAGAAGAAATCTTTAACACTCAACAACTTTTACACTGAAAAAATCCAGACAACAGAGCAAACAGCAGAGGAGAACAAAAATAATCAATCCAAACTTTCCCAAAAAAATGAAAACTGGTCACAAGCTACTGAAGAGTTCAAATCTGAGATTATGAGAAAGATGGTAGAGAACTGGCAAGAAAATAACAGTTTAAAAGGCAGAATTTCACAATTAGAAAGCAAGGCTCAGAAATCAAATGAATTGATAAGCAAATTGAAGACCAGAAATGACCAGCTGGAATCCTTGAAGAACCAAACAGACCAGATTCAAAAGGAAAACCAAAAGATTATAGCCTAAAACCAATCACTAAAGGCTAGAATTGGGCAATTAGAAAAAGATGACCCCAAATCAAAAGAATTGATGAGCAAATTGGAGACCAAAGTCAAACAGCTGGAAAATAGGATAGATCAAATTGAAAAGGAAAATCAAAAGAATATAGCAGAAAACCAGTTTCTAAAGACAAGAATTGGGCAAGTAGAAACCAATGATCTCTCAAGCCAACAAGAACAAATAAAGCAAAGTCAAAAGACTGATAAAATAGAAGGAAACATGAAATATCTCACTGAGAAATTGAAAGATCAAGAAAACAGATCTAGAAGAGATAATTTGAGAATCATTGGTCTTCCTGAAAAAGCAGAAATTAATAGAAATTTGGACTCCATACTAAAAGAAATTATTCAACAAAATTGCCCTGAAGTTCTACAAGAGGGCAATATAGACATTGAAAGGATCCATAGATTGCCCTCTACACTAAACCCTGAAAAGACAACTCCAGGAATATATTTGCCAAATACAAGAGCTTCCAAGTAAAAGAAAAAAATTTAACAAGAAGCCAGAAAGAGACAATTCAGATATCAAGGAGCACCAATCAGGATCACACAGGATCTGGCAGCCTCTACACTAAAAGACCGCAAGGCTTGGAATATGATATTCAGAAAGGCAAGAGAACTGGGTCTACAACCAAGGATCACCAAAACTGATTATATACTTTCAGGGAAAGTATGGACATTCAACAAGATAGAAGATTTCCAAGTATTTGCAAAGAAAAGACCAGGACTAAATGGAAAGTTTGATATCCAACCACAAAAAGCAAGAGAAACATGAAAAGGTAAATAAGAAACAAAGAGGAAAGAAAGAAAACTCTTATTTTTAAATTTGACTCTTTAAGGGCTTCAATAAGATCTAATTATTTGTATTCCTATATGGAGAAATGTTATGTGTAATTCTCTGTAGTGAACTCAATTCACTATTATAGTATCCACTATTATAGTAATTAGAAGAATTATTCACAGGGAGAGGTTGGAGTACTAAATGGTCTAAGATGATAAGGGGGTGGTTGGGAAAGAGGGGGGTGAATAGTAGAGGACACCAAGAAAAGCTTGAATGAATAATAAAGATAGGATATTCTATTACACACGAAGAGGGAATGGGAAGGGGAGGGGATGAATACTATTATAAGAAGGAGAGGAAGAGAACATTAAGAGGTAATATTTAAACCTTACTCTCAGTGGAATTAACCCTGAGAGGGAAGAGTAGCTATATCCATTGAGATATAGAACTTTATCTAACCCTACTGAGAAAGGCAGAAGGGATAAACCAAGGGGAGCAGAGGAGTGGGGAGGTTAAAAAGGGAGGGGAAAAGAAGGAAGAGGGAATTCATTAGGCCTTAAAAATAAAAAGAGGGGAATAACAAGGGAGGGGGTAGAAAGGGTAGTAAATCAAGGCAGGGGACAAGGGTTACTGGTTTAAAACAAATCATGGGTTTAAAAGGAAATAGCCTAAGAAGAAGGGGTAGAACTAAGAGAGGATACAAAAATGTTGGGGAATACACAAATGATAATTATAACTCTGAATATGAATGGGATGATTGATTATACTAAATTAAAAAGCTTTTGTACAAACAAAAACAATGCAACAAAATCAGAAGGGAAACAACAAATTGGGAAAAAATCTTTATAACAAAAAACTCTGACAGGGGTCTAATTACTCAAATATACAAGGAGTTAAACCAATTGTATAAAAAATCAAGCCATTCCCCAATCGATAAATGGGCAAGGGACATGAATAGGCAATTTTCAGATAAAGAAATCAAAACTGTCAATAAGCACATGAGAAAATGTTCTAAATCTCTAATAATTAGAGAAATGCAAATCAAAACAACTCTGAGGTATCACCTCACACCTAGCAGATTGGCTAAAATGATAGTAAGGGAGAGTAATGAATGTTGGAGGGGATGTGGCCAAATTGGGACATTAATGCATTCCTGGTGGAGTTGTGAAATGATCCAACCATTCTGGCTGGCAATTGGAACTATATTCAAAGGGCTCTAAAAGATTGCCTGCCCTTTGATCCAGCCATACCATTGTTGGTGTTGTACCCCAAAGAGATCATAGATAAACAGACTTGTATGAAAATATTTATAGCCACTATTTTTGTGGTGGCAAAAAATTGGGAAACAATGTTATGCCCTTCATTTGGGGAATGGCTGAACAAACTGTGGTATATGCTGGTGATGGAATATTATTAGTCTAAAAGGAATAATAAACTGCAGGAATTCTATGTGAACTGGAAAGACCTCCAAGAATTGATGCAGAGTAAAAGGAGCTGAGTCAAAAGAACATTGTACACAGAGACTAATACACTGTGGTAAAATAAAATGTAATGGACTTCTGTACTAGCAGCAATGCAATGATCTGTAACAATTCTGAGGGACTTATGGAAAAGAAAGCTACCCACATTCAGAGGAAGAACTACAGGAGAGGAAACACAGAAGAAAAGCAACTTCTGTAACACATGGGTTGAGGTGGACATGATTGGGGGTGTAGACCCAAAAGTACCACAACAATGCAACTATCAACAATTTGGAAATAAGTCTTGATTGATGACACATGCTAAAACCAGGGGAAATGAGCATTGGCTACGGGGAGGGAGGAAGTTGGGGGGGGGGTGAAGGAGAAAGTAAGAACATGAATCATGTAACCATGATAATGTTTCTAAAAAATAAAAATTTTTAAAATAAATAAATAAAAGAAATAATCCTCTGCAGATGAAATACTGAACATACAAAAAAATAAATTACCTAAGAACATTTCTCTTATATTTTTGTAACAGATGGTAAAATAGAAATGAAAGAATCTACTAGTCACCTCCTAAAAGAGATCCCCAAAGGAAAACTCCCAGAAATACTATAGCCAAGTTACAGAGCTCCCAGGCCATGGAGAAAATATTGCAAGTAGACAGAAAAATGCAATTTAAATATCATAGAATCATAGTCAAGATTGCATGACTTAGTAGCTTCTACATTAAAATATGGGAAGGCTTGGAATATGATTTTCCAGAACAAAAAGGAGCTAGATTTACAGCTAAGAATTACATACCCAGCACAACTGAGTATATGCTTTCAGAAAAAAAAGATCATTTAATGAAATAGAGGATTTCCAAGCATTCATGATAAAAACACCTGAAATAAGCAGAATATCCGATGTTCAAATAAAAGACTCAAGAGAAGCATAAAAGGTAGACAGGAAAGAAAAAATTTAAGAGGTTCAATGAGGCCAACATGTTTCCATTGCTACATGGGAAGATACTTACAACTCTTAAGAATTTTATCATCATTAGGGCATTTAGAAGGAATATAAATAGACAGAGGGTACAGGAATAAATTGACTATGATGACATGATATCCAAAAAGGAAATAAGGGGTAAAAAAGTCAATTTCACTGAGAGGAGAGGGAATAGAGAGGTGGAGTGTAGTACATTATCTCCCATGAAAAGGTGTGAAAAGTTATTAAAGTGGAATGTGATTATGGACAACTCTTAAACCTTACTCTCATTGGAATTGACTCAGAGAGGAAATAACATCCATACTCAGACGGGTATAAAAATCTATCTTAGCCTGTAGGGAAATAAGAGGAAAATAAGAAAAGAGGGAAACCTAATAGATTGGAGGGAGATTTGAGAGAGGGAATGATTAGAAGTAAACACTTGTGAGAAGAGACAGAATGAAAAGAGAGAAAAAGCAGGAACCAAAGGGGAAAATGGAATGTAATAGTATGAGCTGTAAAATGAATAATTTTAATTATATTAAATTTTAAATATTTTGTATAATAAATCCAATGCAACAAAGATATATATATATACACACATATATATATATATATAATAAGGAAAAATGAGGAAAAATTCAAAACACATTTCTCTAATAAAACATTTCTCAAATATATGGCGAGCTAAGTCAAATTTATAAGAGTACAAATCATTCCCTATTTGGAGAGAAGAAGAAAGGGAGATAATTTAGATATTACAATTCTGGAAAATTTATTGCTATTACATGTAATTTGGAAAATAAAATATTAAACACAAAGAAAAAAAACAAAAAGAAAATTTTCTCTGGAGAAAAATATTTTATTCTCTGGCTAGTCTCAGATTGTTTTGCTCTATCATACAATTTGAGATCTGGTATGGCTAGACCTTTATCCTACATTTTTTTTTTCATGAAATCCCTTGAAATTCATGATCTTTTGTTCTTCTGGATGAATTTTGTTATTATTTTTCTAGATCTATGAAATAATTTTGCAATAGATTAGTATGGCACTAAATAGATAAATTAATTTAGGCTATCTAGCCATTTTAAAAATTCTATTGGCTTTGCCTACCCATGAGTAATTAAGGTTTTCCAGTTTTTTATGTTTGACTTTATTTGTGTGCTAAGTGTTTTGTAATTGCATTCATATAGTTGCTGGGTTTGTTTTGGTAGGCACATTCCAAGGTATTTCATATCACCTTTAGTTATTTTGAATGGCATTTCTCTTTCTATCTCTAGCTGCTGGATTTTGTTGGTGGTATATAGAAATTCTGATGATTTTTGTGGGTTTATTTAATATCTTGAAGGTTGAGCAAGGTATTCTCACACTATCCTTCTAGGAACAATGTGTGTTTGGGAAGGAGTGTGTGTGTGTGTGTGTGTGTGTGTGTGTGTGTGTGTGT
>NC_058132.1:579993524-580017974 GCF_016433145.1 Gracilinanus agilis
TATGGCAACATATCATTATGTATTGACTCCCTTTGAATTTTAGTTTGTTGATGGCAGAGAATGATTTGTTTTACACTTAAACCTTGTAGCACAATGTCTGGCTTATAGAATAGATATAAGGACTAGACCTGTAAATTCCTTGGTAGAAAGAACTTTAAGATGAAGAAACTCCTTCTACCAATACAGACCACCTTTTCTACAACTTATAATGTCTTATAAACTTACCTAGCACACTGAGAACTTAAGTGATATTTTAGAGTCACACAATCAGAATGTCTCTGAGTTGTAACTAAAATTTAGGTCTTCCTGCCTTCCAGGTCTGGTCTCTAGCCACTACCATATTCTGCCTCTCATAACTGCTCATTGATTAATTGAATATTATGTTATGCAGTTGGTAACTGTATTCATATAATTAATTTATAGTTTTTAGAGATTCTTTACTATGTAGGTATATAATGTTAGTTTCTTTGTGCTGTTTTGGTTTATATTATTATTATTATTATTATTATTATTATTATTATTATTATAGTAGAGATGTGAAACTTAGGCAGGAATATAACATGCCATCAGGTCCTTATTTCTGTGAGAAAATCAAATTCATCGTCCATTATTTCAGTTATGATACCTTTTCCAGGGATACAATGTATGAGGGCAAAAAGTATTTACACAGTATGAGAACTGTTTGTAGAGGACAGTAGTTTTCTGTGGTGTAACCATAATGAGACAAGGACTGAAATCATCAGAAGAGGGAAACCATCAATGATACTTGTGCTATAAGAGGTGCTTGGGTAGATGAGGGAAATTTTTTTCCTAACAGTTTTGGCTAAGGAAATGGAGGCTCTAGCCAAAGGAGCAATTATAACTCATTGGGCTAAAGGAGTTTTCAAAATTGAATAATATTATGCAGGGTTTGGAGAAGGGTTAAGAAAAGATTCATTCTTTTTCATTCTACAATATAAACTTTTGAGGCTTAGTCATGGACACTACATAACATCTACACACAAATGGCAGGAAATCAGGTAATTTTTGTGACCCTCTGCTCTTGAGCATTTATATAAAATATAACTGAGGATATAAAGAAGTAGAGACTCATTGAAAGTAATATGTGAAAAAATGAAAAGGTATAAACATATCCATGGATATGTGGATATCACCAAATCCACCTTTAAAGAGGAATAAAGGCTCTGTGATTTCATCAGTGGATGTTCTTTCATCAGTTCAGATAATGAACTATACTTGTTTTCTCATCCTAAATATTTTTTATCCATTTTCTTCATAGTTTTTCCCCACAATTGACCTAAAAATGTGCTATATGTTTTTGTTGTGTTTTTATCACTTTTATCACTTTTTAGACTTTGGTATAGTTTTAAATATTTCAAGATCTAAATATGTTAATTGAAATAGAAACTGAAAAACTCAGGACAAAATGGCTTGTTTAGAAAACTGAACTGGAAAGCAGAATTTAGGGCTGAAATTATCAGGATAATCATATGGTCCTCTATTTTGCTTTGATTCTAGAGATAAAGTTTTGCTTTTAACAGCAAATAACTTTTTTGCGGTTTTATTATTGACATCCTTCTTTTCCAATCATCTTCTCTTTTCTATACAACAATAGAATGCTCCCATATAATAAATAATTATAGTTAATTCTTAACTAGAATTAATCTCTAAGATGTTTTAAATGGGCTTTTCTCTTGCTAGTTATTTGTAGGATTCTTTAGATGGTTGTTGATAGTCTGAATTTTGAAAACTGGATTATTCTACTTCATAAGTTTAGAACCTAATGATGGAACTACTGAAATAGGTGAGAGGTAATTAGAAACTGAACTTGGGAAGGTGAACAGACAGATTTGAGAGATGTCAGAGATAGAGAAGACAGAATTGAGTAGGTGATTGAATGTTAGGGATGAAGGAAAGGTACAATCAGAGATGATTCTGAGATTTTGAATCTAGGTTACTGGGGGAATGGTGGTACCTTCCACAAAGAAAGAAAATGTAGGAGGATTATTTGTTTTTCAAGTACAAAAAGATATGTTCCATTTGGGACATAATGAAATTGAATTGCTGGTAAATAGCCAGCCAACAGCTTGGAATGTTGTCCTATGTCTTAAAAGATGTGTTAAGGGCAGCACATACAGATTTTGAAGGTAACTTCAAAGAGCTTATAATTGACACCATAGCAGTAAATGAGATTTCCAAAAGGAAAGAAAGAAGAGAACAACACTGAAAACAGCCTTTGTGGATTTCATTTTGGTGACAGAGTGAGGTAGAGATGAAATGAAACATGGAGAAAGAATAATCCAAGGGAAATTATTCAAGCATAATATATACAGTCTAAAATTTTAAACCTAAGAGGGCATGATGGAAATTTAGTATTGATGAAACTAACAAGTGGTACTTAAAAATAGGAAAAAGAAAGTTAAAAAAGAAATCAATTTTAGGTACATAAATTGTAATTTTCATAAGATAAAGGGAGGGGCAAAATTTTTCAGAATACAAATCCCTATAAATTTGATCTCAACTTGTCCTTCTGCCATTAATGATTACTACTTCTCTAAAGATGTCTAAATAATCAACTGTCCTAGTAAAGATTCTTCAAATAAACAAAAATAATTTATTGAAAAACTCATTACTTGCCAGATATTCTGGACCATAAAGATTCTCCACTCTGCATCTTAACTCATTATACTCCTACAGTTTCCTAGCTCTCCTTCAACAACTATTCAAATCTTATATATTTTTCAAGACTAAGATTTTACTTCCACTATGAAGCCTTCTCTGACAGTATTAGTTCATAGTCTTCTCAAATATTTCACTTTTTGCACATGTTGAACTCATAGTTACTGATCATATTTATATATAGTTCATCATATAGTCATTTATAGCACCATTAGATCACAACACATGAGAGGTCCTTTAGAGTTCATCTAGTCCAAATCACTCCCCCCATTCTCTATTAACAGGTGAAAAGACTCAAACTCAATTCAGTTTCATCTGGTAAGTATCAAACTTTTTTTGTATTTTCGTTTCAGCACAAGCTGACCCTTGTGAGAAGTGATGCCACAAAATTAAACCACATAAGTTGTTTCATGCCTAAAGTAATTTGTGCATCACTATACATTATTAATTTTTAATGACAATGTAAAATAATACAGTATTGGACCTCGAGTCAAGGAGCTTCAAGTTGACCCACTGGCTATGATTTATCAGCAGTGTGTGACTATGGGCAATTCTCTGCATCTTTGAGCTTCTGCTTCTTTATTTCTAAAATAAGGATAATAATGACTGTAGTACATACCTCCCATGATAACTGTAATGATCAAATGAGGACATTTATGTAGAAATGCTCTGCAAATTTTAAAGCATCATACAAATGTAGTAAAGCTATCATAAAGTTGTGAAAATTGGTGCATGTGATGAGGGAGTAGCCCTGATAGTTCTTATATTTATCTGGTCAGATTAATTGACTCTTTCTGCTATTACCTTTCAAAATCCAATTGCTGTCTCTTCGCCTAGTAGCAATGACACAAACAAAAACAACAGCAATAACAATAGATCTATAGTGAGGACATGTGGTAGCTCAACACATTTTAGACATGGAAAGTATCAAATTTGGCATACGAAAATAAAATTGATTAAATATGAACAGATAGGAAGTATCATGTTACTAGGCTAATACAAGAATGTATATATTTTCTTTTTAAAATTTATTTAGAATATTTTTCCATGGTTACATGTTTCATGATTTTTCCTACCCTTATTTTCTCCCCCTCCCGGAGCTGACAAGCAGTTCCACTGGGTTATACATATATCATTGTTCAAGATCTATTTCCATGTTATTCATATATGTAGTAGAGTGATCTTTTAACATTAAAACCCTAGTCATATCTGAACCATGTGATCAACCATAAGTTTTTCTTCTGCATTTCTACTCCCACAGTTCTTTCTCTGGATGTGGATAGCATATTTCTCAAAAGTTTCTCTGGATTGTCCTGGGTCATTGTATTGCTGCTAGTAGAAAAGTCTATTACATTTGATTGTGCCACAGTGTATCAGTTTCCATGTACAATGAAGAACTTTTATTTTTCAGTGACATATTTGTCTAAAGTCAAATTATATGCTATTAGAGCAAAGATTGAAAGATAGATTAGAGAGGGAAATGATAAAGCTGAGAAGTATGAGATTGGAGAAATGTGAAAAAAAGTATGAAATTGTGGGAGCTTCCAAAAGCCTATTGAAAGAAATGGTAGACTGTGAAAAGTAAAAAATTAATAAAATATATTGATTATCCATATTTCATCAAGAAATGTAACAACTAAAAACAGACATAACAATTAGGAATCTGTAGGACTTCAGAAACCTGCTCAGACAAGAAATATTTAATATGCTTGCCAAATTGAGTAATATCACTATATATAAGAATCATAACAATAAAAAGTATTAATGGCAATAATAATAATAATAATTAACATCTGTATAGCATTATTAAGGTTTTCATAAAGCTTTATGTTTGGGAATTAATTTATTCTTCAAAACAGCCTTGTAAGGTAGATAATATAATTGCCATTTTACAGATGAGGAAACCAGGACACTGAAAGGTTAAATGACTTGTCCTGGATCACAAATCTAGTAGTAAGGGTAGGAGAGACTGGCTTTGAACTCTAGTCTTCCTGACTCCTTTTCTTATTATTTATCTACTCAGCTGTCACCTATCATATGCAAACAGTAGCAAAAGTAGAAGTAAAAGATTAGAGAAACAGCTTAGTTGCAAAAATTATGGAATATATAGAGAATAATTGGAAAATCCCCCAAATAATCAATATAAAAAGGGTAAACAAAAAAATGAGAAAATGTGACTGCAGAGAGCTTGGTGTGAAATTCACTTTATCTAAATTATCTTTTGAGAGGTTGCATATAAAACAAGAAAGAAGAAAACCAACTAATATGAGTAATGTATTATCCCTTTGTATGTGAGCTATTTGGTTTCAGTGAAGGTCAGCACTTTTGCATATGGAAAATTAACAAAAATCCATTTCTTATGAAATCCAGTTTTTTAATTGAAATACAGAAAGAAAGATTTTAGGGGAACTGCATCTTCCCCTTATATTAATATTCTGAGAGTATTTGTTGTTGTTGATGATGATAGAAAATGATCCTGGATAGAGGGCTTTTTGGTCCATCAGCTTATTTGCATGTTTACTGTTTTTAGAGTTTGAGTGGTTATAACTCATGAAGTGATAATTTATGGAAAACAACTAAAAACTATGAGAAGATTCATTAAGGACTTTAGGGTGCATAACTGACAGAAAGATGAATTTCATGAATTTTACTTCATAAAGGAAAGAGGAGGCATTGAACATTGAAAAGCTCTAATTTGAGGAATTAGAAGTTATAAAGAAGTTAGCAGAAACTATGAGGAATATCAAGTTATATAAATATTCTTAAATTATTTAAAAATTGTGCATTTTATTATCCTTTGACCATTTTATCTCTCTCCTTACACTATAAATGGAGAAACGGAAAGGAGAAACAAAGGTCAGAGAACCCTCTCTATTGGGTAACCACCCTGTTATTGATGTTTTTCTTCAAACTTAGATGGGAGTTCAGAAAATATTCCAGTTTGTTCCTGAGCCTGAACTCTAAACATTCTCAGTTTGATAGGACCTGCCAGAACTTGTGCTTTGCTGAAATAGTCTACAAGAATTCATTATCACTTCCAGTCCATGATGAGACATCAGAGAAGGATTCTGAGAGGAAGGAAAGATGAATTTAAAAAAAATGATAAAGATTACAAGTTGAGATTGGTTCATACTCCTTTGACATTTGTTCTATTAAGCTTCAACAAGTGGAAATCAAAATTATTTAACAATACTAGAGAGTGAAGGCATCACTTAACCTCTGTTGGCTTCAATTCCCTCAACTGTGAAGAGGGGATAATAATAGTACCTACCTTGGTTATTGTAAGGATCAAATGAGATTATATGTGTAAAAACAACAAAAAAAAATCATACATAGCACAGTGCTTGGCACATTGTAGGGGCAACATTAATGATTATTTTCCTTTCCCAAAAGAGTTCATCTTAGCAGCAACTAAGCTAGAAACAGATGAAAGATTCTGCATCTTCAGGGATTTAGATTCCCTTGAGGAAACACACTAGTCAGTATGGAACTGTAATTGTATCTCTTATCACTCCCAGTTCCTTGCTAAGAAAAAAACTAGAATCATTACAAAATTAAAATGGAACTAGCACCTACTAGAGACTCTTTCTCAGGTAACTAGGGAACATAAAAGAATTTGGGGAGAAAGTTTGCCCTGGAAAGAACCATAGATGGTTGCTCTAAGTAGCAGAGTGAACAGAGAGTCCTGGACTTGGAGTCAAGATGACTTGAGTTTGAGTCCTGTCTCAGACATTATTCCTTGTGCCACTGGGCAACTGATAACATCTGAATTTACTTATCTAAAAATCATCATCATAATAATAGAACCTACCTCACAGGGCTAGGAGTAGTCTCAAATGAGCTAACATTTAAAGTGTTTTGCAAACTTCAAAGCACAACATAATTGGTGGCTATTGCAACATGGAAAATGGCAGGGTGGAATTCCTGCAAGATACAGGGTCAAGCCTCACCCAGAATTCCAGGGGACCCCCCCAGAGAACTCTGGGTGAAGAAACAGTTTGAAAGCAGTTAAACAGTTGATTCCTGGGGCTTGAAGTGAGCGGGTCACTCTGCTTGCGGTTCCTGGTTTTGGGATTGCTTTGGAGGCCATCTGGGGAAAGAACCATCTTGGTTCTGCTCAGTGGTTTGCTTGTTTAACTGAACTAGACTTTTCTAGCAACAGCACAATTGTTATTTTAGATATTAGAAGTGATAATTACAGGCTTGAGGGCAAGCTAGCTAAAAGTCTGCCATTCCTTCCTGGGGATAGAGGGGCAGTTTCTACCTAACAGTTCAGGGCTTCCCAGATCTTATCCAAATCCTTGAAACCTCTTCCCTGCCTTCCCTTCCTCATATATCAGTATAAACTTCATCTTTTTGGAGCAGTACCTGTTTATTATTCTAGGGATACTTACATCAAACTTCAGCTATGTTTCCTTCAGCTGTTAATGACACCATCATCTTCTCTGGTAGGATCATAAATTTTGAATAATCTGGTTATTTTACATAATTTCCTTTACATTATAATAGACATCTTAGTTACTAAATTACAACGACTTTACTGTTGATGTGCCCTTTTCATTCATCTTTCTTTTCTATTTTAGTCACCTGCCCCAGCCCAGAAATCATTTTTTTGCACAAAATATTTTAATATCATCTTAATTTTCTTGCACAAAATATTTTAATATCATCTTAATTCATCTTTCTTCCTCCAGTTTATTCCCTTTCCATACTTTACTCAGAGTAATCATTAAAGATGTGACCAAATCATTAAATATGACCAAATTCCTGCTTTACTTTTAATAATATAAGATTTAATAGTTATTCAAGAAGAGAAAAAATTTAAACATTCATCATTTTGTAGTGTGGAGGGAATTGAATTGGAGCCTACTCCATGGATTATGCTTGTCAATTGGTCTGTAAGGAACATTCAATGGGACATGCATAAGAATGAGCCAGTTCCCTGGGTCACTTCTGGCAAGACTTGTACTCTGGTTTCTTGATAAAGAAAATGGACATTCAGAAGTTTCTCTCTGTTCTCAATGAACACACACACACACACACACACACACACACACACACACACACACACAAACACACACACACACTTAAAGGGGATGTGCCAAAAGAAGCACTAGGCAGCAAAGACTTCTCACTGACACTTCAAATATGTGACTGGGGATCCTGACAGCTCTCGTCTAGATTTTCAGTGGTGTGTGTGTGTGTGTGTGTGTGTGTGTGTGTTTGTAGGGGGAAATTTTTTACTTCCTCAGGGCAGTTATGAGAACATGACAGTGAGATCTCATGCTGATTTAAGTGATTCTTTCAGGCATCTGCTTGTTCTGCTTGCATTTAGTTCCCTGAGCATTGGTAATTGAACAATGATCTCAAAATAGAAGTTTCCAGCCTTGGGGCTCATCTTATGGATTTGAGAATTCAGAAGCCCCTGAATTCAGGTACTAGATGCCAGCAGGAGATGATCTCTGAAGCAACTAAGCAACTTATCAGAGAAAAAAATGGCCACTTCTATGAATATGACTTTCAACCATGCCTTCACTCCCCAGATGATATGAATTTTGTATGACTTATTAAGACAGTACAGACCTATGGGGAAGGTAATATAATTATTCAGCATTCCCAACAAAAGTTTAACGTTTTAATACCATAAGTATCAAACTCCCAGAAGATCATCATGGCTTACATATTTGTCACCACATATTCATATCTTTTTTTTCTAAGCATTTCTTTTGTGCTGAAAAAAATAAATATAATTTGTAAATTGAGGGACTTTACAGAAGGGAATTTAGAACCCAATTTTGGGAAGACACTTCCTCATGCCCTGTCACTGTAGAGTGACTATTTTTTATTTTTAATCTTATTGCTCTTCATCCTTCTTAATGGCCTATCTATGTGAGGAAAATGAGTAGAGACAATGATGGTAGGTACCTGTTAAATGTTCACTGAATGTATAAACAAGGTTTAAAATTTTATGAAAAAATTACCTGGCATTGTAAATTTCCTTCTAGTTGGAAGATCACTGAGTTTGTCAGGTTAGGAAAATATTTTTGAAATGACTTTTATGATATACATGAACAAGATCATGTCTTAGACAATCTTTAAGGGTAAGCTACATTTCTTCATCTATAACATTTTGGAATTAGATAGAAGGACTTCAAGCTCCTATTTAACTTTAAAATTCTTTGATTCTAAATTTAGGGGGGAAATCATTATGACAGTGAGTTCTTTTTCTTAATTTCTAACTGAGATCCAAGCATCATAAAGATGTCTAATTCAATATTCTTGACAGCCAATAAACCTCAGGCTGCCAATCAATTGTGATCATTGAACTTGGAAACTTACCATTTATGTGGAGACTAAACAGCTAGGTGACGACCTGTAGGCCTTGTTTTGTTTTGTTTTCTCTCTAGGAAAGAAACTCACAAAATTAGATATTCTAAAAACCTAGATATCAGGAGGAGGAAATATTTAATAATATTTGTCATTCACACATAGAAATGTATTTACAATTGACAAAACACTTTCCTTAAAACAACTCTGTGAATCAAGTAGTAGAAATATAATTTTTCTATTTTATTGATAAAAAAAATTGAGGCTCAGGGAAGGTAAGGCATTCCTCCATCCATTAAAGACTGGAGTAGGGATATGAACCTAGATTTCCTTACTCCAATTCTACTAATTTGCTACTGCTTCATGCAGCCTCTTTTATTTCAGCCTGTCTTAATTTGTCCTGTATTGGCTCTCCTGGGGCAAAAAATAAGCATGAGAATATAATTTTAAATAAATGTCAAATAATAATGTTTGCCTTTCCATAGAAATCAAAATAGTTGCTTTGAGCAGAGGGAAAGTAATAGATTAGATTTTCAACTGAAGTTTTAAAATGACATAATGCAGTAATTGGTTATCTGCAGGAGCAACTTGCTGACAGCTGTAGTGCCAATTTTAGTAAATGCAAAGAGATAATTGCTTATGTATACTTATCTATAATCAAATTTTTCTTTAATTTTATTTACATACATAATCACTTTTGAGTTTTCCATTGAAACCATGTATTGCCATGTCATTTACTATAATCAATATGGATACAAAAGTACATTCTTTTTAACTTCTTAATATATCCCTGGTTTGTTTTCTCAGAACTTGTGTATATATACACATATCCATGAATATATTCATATACATGGATGTACACACACACACACATATATACACACACACACATGCAACCATATAAAAAAAATACCATCACAAATGTGTTTCCCTTTGAGATAAATTTTGATTGCCTTACATTTTGTTTTATTGTTGTTAGGGACTCTTTTCATTTTGTATAAATTATTTTTTAAATATTATTTTTAAGGATTCTATTTTGTTTTATATAAATTATTTTTAAATAGAGTTTACTATTTGTTCTAAGCTTAGGTTTTTCACTATTATTCTATCTCTATACTTAATGGTGGCTATCATATCTTGTCTCTATCTCTGATTCCCTCTCTGTTTTGATTTTTTATCAGGCATACACATGCAGTAATTGTATATGCTTGTTTACAAGGGTTCAATTCATTAAATATTTTATTGACAGTCATCTAAGAAAATGTAGTGAGTATGGGTTCTCAGCAGATTTAGGGATTGCAGAGATATATCATCATATCCAGATGGTTTGAGATGTTTGTTTCTTTGTTTTTACAGTTAATATTCTCCTTCCTTGCTTAGAATTTCAATTGAAGCAGACTCTTTGATAATAATAATAATAATAGCAATAATGACTAACATTTAGATGGAACTTTAAAGTATACAAGAAACTTTATATTGTAATGATAAATTGTACAGCCATGTTGAAATCAAGATGATGGACAGTTACCTGCTTAGAATATAGAATGAACCGAGCCTGGCAGGAGTTGGCAGGAGCCAAGGCAGTTGAGGCTCCAGTATAAAAGGAAAGATTTGAACTGAGAAGGGATCTTAGATTTGAGATTAGATTGGAGAGGGTGGTCTTGGTAGGGTAGACCTTGGGTGAGCTTATTCAATCAACAACCTATAACAATCAGCTTTATCAGTCCCTGATCCTGAACTAACCATCAAGAAGAAACACCTTATCAGCAGAGTAACCTTGATTTAGGATGGGCCAGTTTGACCCAACCAGGCTGTCATCTGTCAAACCCTGATTAACTTAAATCCTGAGATCATCAATAGCATCATTAGCCTTAGGTACTTAAGGATTTCCTGTTCCCTTCTTCCTAGCCATTCCCTGCTTCCTTTCCCTAAGCCTGTTAGCAACAAATCTTTATACTTACTTTAGATTTGGCTTCATCTATATTCCTAGGGCTTTAGTAGATCACATTCTTCGGATATTTGAAAGGAAGAGGTGAATTTTACCATTTCAAATCTGAGTTAATTTACAGTCAACTAAGCGTTATCCATTGGTATAGAGTGTCAGTTAAAGAAGATATCTATATAATTCTAACAGCAAATTCATTGGCTGGCTACTCTGGGACACTGTTATTTCTGCAGTTTGGGACCAGCAGATTCACCATATTTAATAACAGCTACTGCTGTGGGGGTCCTTTGAGATTCACGACTACAATTTAATTGTCTCACTTAGGATTCACCCACTTTACCCAGCTTCAGATCCTCATACCATCAGTATTATATTAACAATATATTATATAAAATCTCAATTCTGTGGTAATGATATCACTCTCGTCTTTATTTCACTGATATAGAAATTAGAGCAGACAGACATTGAATGACTAGCCCAGAGTCTGAGGCAAAATTCAAACAGCCCTTGCTACCTTCAAGCCCAGTGCTCTATCCTCTGCACGAGTAGACTTTTTATCACTTCCCAATCATTTCCATGTCATTATCTTCATAACTCAATATCAAGATAACTCATCTAGTATCTACCATATTTTTCTCCATGACAGGCACCAAGAGAAGTTCAGGTAAGAGCATATTTACCCTTCATCATTCCACTCTCAAAAATCTTGCCTATATTCTATACATTCTTAAATTACCTTGATAATATGTATCTATCATTCTAGCTCTATATAAAATATTCAAACCACTTATATTTCAGTCTATAGCCCCTTCTCAGGGTAATAAATTCCATAAATTTGCTACCTTTTGTGTGAAATAGTATTTCCTTTTATTTGTCCTAAAACCATTTCTTTTATCTTTCAAGAGTGTTTCTTGGTTTGGGTGTTTGGGGATTTGGTGTATACTGGATGTTCCAAACTCTGCATGATTTAACAAACTGTGATCCCTTTTCAACTTCCATCTTTCATCTTTTCAACTTTTACAACTTTCATCTTTTTTTTAACCTGAAAAGCTCTATTTCTTTGGTCTGTTCTTATTCAGCAGTTTTTCTTACCCCTTGACAATTTTATTTGTGTCTCCCCCGATAGTGTCCAAATCAGTTTTGTCTTTCTTAAAAACTCTAGTGATTATAGCTCTACCTGAAATTAAAGGTATAGATATCCCATGGTTTTAAAATTGTAGGATTCAATTTAGCTTGATTCAGGCATTTTTTTAAAGCTTGATAGCATTTATTATGTTTGCTATTATATAAGCACTTATTCTATGCAAGGAAGTATGTTCTGTATTGGGAATAGAAAGACAAAAATGTACCTATCCTTGACTTTAAGCAGCTTAGGTCTATTTAATCATGCTCCTGATGAAATATAGAACAGTTCAACATTTGATAGAGCTTTAAAATCTAACAAAACTATATCTATTTCTTGTTAAACTAACAGAACCTATACATTCTGTCATGATCTCTAGGTTGGTCTCCTTAAAGGAGATCTATAAAAACCCTCATATAAAAAGGAAAAGTAAAAAAGAAAAAAATAATTTAAAAATGTGAGAATACAGTCATTGTTACAGAATTTTATTGGTCCATGCTAGTTCAACCATGGTTATTTGTGTCTTTAGTCTAGTGTAGCACTCGCAGCTCTGTAGCCCAGGGTAAGCCTTCCCTCCCTTCAACAATAGCCAAATACTCATAACCAGACTCTCTCCACTTGCATAGGCTCCAATGTAGGTTTGATAGGAATACACAGATGTACCCCATTATCATAGATTCTTGGTCTATTTTTCCTGATAATTAAATCAAAATATTAAAAGTATTTAGATATTGTACATCAATTTACATATTTTAAATACTGATATTATTGCATTTTATGCTATACCTTTAAAGCTCAATACACTGACCATTATCTCTTTCTATAAAGTCAATTATAGTCATTTTTTGTCTGATATCATTATTACTATATCAGCTTTTCTGATTTTAATGGGAATATAATAGATTTACTCTAGACCTTAAATTTAAATCTATTCAAATGCATATGTTTAAAGTGATTTTTTTATATTAAAAATCATATGCTTCTCTCAAAACCCATTCTGATACCCTGATGTCATTTAAGGGGGGTGAGTTCAGCTCTTTTACCTTCAGTTATGTTTTCTAATTATCATTTTCCTTCAGTGTGTTATTTTCTGTTGTTGTTTTTTTTGCCATTTATCCCCTAACTGTCCCTTTAAAAATAATCTGATATTGAAAAAAGAATTATACTAGTCATCCATATTTGATATAATCTGTTTCTATTCCACTAACCACCCTCAGATCTTTATACCCAGGCTGCAACCACAAGTTTTTATCTCTTACTTTTCCCCTTTTATTCCCTGCTTCACAAGCTATATTCTGAACTTGGAGTTTTTGTTGTTGTTGTTTGTTTGCTTATGGCTATTAGATTGCTAAATCTATCCTATCTCTTAAATCCTTTCTTTTATAATTCTAGCTGCTAGGCTTTATGCAATCCTAAATGTAGCTCTTTGGTATTGAAGCTCTTTTTGGCTGTTTGTGATGTTTTTGCTTTTACCTCAAAGCTCTCAATTTTAGTTATAACATTCAAAAGAATTCCCAGATGCAATGATTGGTGGACTCTTACATTTTTTCACTTAGCCTTTTCAGTTCTACCAGTTATTGATATGTTATATTCAAAACTTTTTGAAGAATAATATCTAATTTATGGTCATTAGTAATTCACTGATTGTTTCTCCTTGACCTGTTTTGCAGGTCAATTTTTTTAAAAATTAAGATTCCTCATATTTTCCAAATTTCCCCCCAGCCTCTCTATGTCACACTTTTTATGTTGTCTTATGGAACCCTTAGCTTATATTTGATCATATCTAATTTCTAAAGAGTATGTTTCTGGAATAAATTTTGGAATTTCATATGAAAATATTTATTTTTTCCCATTATTTCTCTGAGAACTCTTATTTCCTTTTTCATTCTTTCTTCTAGAGCTCTTTTTATTTCTGTGAACATATAGAAATTCTTCCTTCATTTCTTTTATAAATTTCAATGTGATTTGTGACTAATCTGTGATTTTCTTTGAAGAATTTCTTGTAGATGATGTGGTTTCTTCTTCAATGCTGTTTGTTTCTTTAGTGTCTCCAGATCAGTAATATTGCCATGGCACTTGTATTTTCTTCTGTTTACCCATTTTCTAGCCTTATTTTTTGAATTAGGACTTTATGTTAGGGTTAGATTCTGTGGATATTTAGAAGGAATGGCAAGACCTTCTTTGGGACTAATCTATATTATCTATTGTCTGGGTAATTGACACTATTTCTCAAATACCTTATCCAGTAATCAGCTATGGTTTATGTTAGTTACCAGAGGGATATGTGGAATAGATGAATTTTACTGTGGGCTATATGTGCTGGGTTTTTTTTTTTAGGGTCTGGTCTCATAAATAAGGTGTTCAGATAAAGTATGGGTTAAGGTCTTTGCATTCTTTGTGCTATATCCACAGGTTTCCAACCCTTATTTGGAGTCATTGGGATTAGGACACAGGCTCTGTGTGTCTTTGTCTAAATCCATGTTAATGAACCTATGGTTCTTGTTCCAGAGAGAGCTGCTCCTTTCTCCCTCTCTACTCATATCTGAGGATATTTTTCACTTCAACCACCCCTCTGCCCAGCAACCCAAAGGAGTGCTTTCTCCCTCCCCTGTATAGGGGAATGCCAGGGGCTCACATGTGACATGAGGGTTGCAGTTTGGGCATTCATTCTCTAAAAGGTTTGCCATCAGTGATCTAGACCAGTTGTTCCCAAACTTTTTTGGTCTACCGCCCCCTTTCCAGAAAAAAAATATTATTTAGCCCCCTGGAAATTAATTTTTTAAAAATTTTAGTAGCAATTAATAGGAAAGATAAATGCACCTGTGGCCATCACCACTTTCCTGGATCGCTGCAGCACCCACCAGGGGGCGGTAGCACCCACTTTGGAAATCACTGGTCTAGACCATAATGTAGGTTTCCTTCTTATTATCAATGGCATATGCTTCAAGCATAAAGGTTTCCTCATTATTAATGTGTATTCCATACACTACAAAATGATCCTATAAATTGATATATGTCCCCTTCTCAGTGACCCCAGGCACTGTCACTTTGCGTGTGTGTGTGTGTGTGTGTGTGTGTGTGTGTGTGTGTATTCTAGCAAAATATATAATTTCACCAGTATGGTATTATTTTCCCCCTTGCTAGAGTAGCTATAACTGATCTATACCTTATATTTCCTTTCACTCTAGCATCTTGACAATTTACTAATCCAAAGTTAGAGTATTATAAAATCAATTATTAGATTTAAATATATAATGCTAAGATTGGCTACATTCATAATGGGTAAAAAGGCAACATAAGTTAAATGATTATGAAGAAACTAGAAAATAAAGGAAATATTTTTAATTGCAGATATGCTTATTTATATTCATTTATATATCCTACATCTAAACACAAATAGAAAGAACAATTGATATAGTAAATTAAACTAAGATATTTTTAATAATAAAATTGACAAATGACTACCAGTCAAAAGAGAAAATAAAAACCAGTAGATTATAAATGTAATAGGATAGCTCAGAAAAAAGGAATTAATAATATCACCATAGAATATTACAAACAGAAATATGCCCACATATTAGAGAAGCTAAATAAAGTCGTTTAATATCTACCAAAATATAAGTTACTGACATCAAATTTATTATTTGAATAGACTAATTTCAGAGGAATAAATAAGACATCAATTATGTCGATCACATAAAAAGTTACTGACCCAGATCTATTTAGGTATGACATTTTAAAAACTTTAAAAATTTAAAATCATTTAGAATATTTACAAATCAAGATAAAAATGGAATGCTACTCAATACTTTTCATGAAGTAAATGTGGTATTCAGTTTACAAAATGGTAAAGATAACATCATAAAAGAAAAAATATGCTTAATTTCCTCAATTAATATAGACATAAAATAGATAAATAAAAGGTTATTTGATAGAATATCATAATATATTTGCATTTCATAATTAAGTTAGATTGATAAGAAATATTCAAGGTCGATTCAAAATCAGAAAAATTATAAAATATGACATGTTTTAAACATACTAAAATACTCATGTCTTAACCAATACTTTAAAAAAGGCAAAAAGAAAAGCAAGATTAATAAGAATATGAATAAAACTATTTTCCCCAATACAGTGAAAGTATCTACTTAAAACCAAGTGACAATCATATATAACTGAGAAACATTAACAACAAACTTGTTAACTGGAAGGCAAAAAATAAGAATCCTTCTTTTGTTACTTTTTTTTAAACTTTACTTAAAATATTAGAACTTGCAATAATATAAGACTCAGATATTGGGGAAAAGAGCTAACATTGTTAACAAAAATAAAACATAATTTTTACAATTGATAAGTTTCTATACATAGACATGTCAACAATCTAAAAAAATTGAGATATTTTATGAGAAGAGCAAGGTCAATGGTTATAAGATTAAGAGAAGTAGTATGGCAATGTGGATAAAAATGGTAAAAAGGGCTAGACTTGGTCAATCATGTAGAATTTGAATGCTGCTACTTGGCTTGCTGTGTGATAACAGACCAATCTTTTCATAAATTCTTGGTCTCGATTTCTACAAAAATAAAATGAGGATAATATATTTTCAGAATACTACATGAAATGTTTGTGTGAGGAAATTAATTTTCATCCCTAAAAGTAGAAAGACAAATATGGATTATTATGATTGCTATTAACCAAGAAAATGATTCATATGCTTAACAATATGGAAATAAGAGTAAGAAAATATCAAAATGGAATCCCACATAAAATAATAATAAGAAGAGAGAAACTGAATTAGTTTACTTAGACATATACGTTTGGTCATGCTTAATAAATCTTTGTGAAAAAAATTAAGAGGCATGTTTAATCTTCATAAATGGATTAAATCAAAATAGCAAAATTATATGCTCACACATTATTCTATAGGTTTAATGCAGTATGCGTCAAATACTCATGGATTTTTTTCATGGAGCTGAATGAAATCATTGTGAAATATATATAGATAGCATAAAATACCTAGGAATATGTCTGAGAAAAAATACAACTACTATATTAATATAATCATAAAACATTTTTTATAAATCAATTTTTAAAATTAGAGAAATATTAATTGTTCATGGTTGAGAAGAGCCAATAATTAAATGAAAATCTTACCTAACCTAATCTACTTATATAATGCCATCTCAACTAAATTACAATAATATTATTTTATTTAACTAAAATAAATAATTCATTTGGAAAATTATTTTATTTAACTAGAATAAATAATTCATTTGGAAAAATAAAAATCAAGTATATCAAAGGAAATATCAAAAAAATTAAAGGAAGGTGTCTTGGCAGTATCATGTTTTACACTATATCATAATACAGTAATTATCAAAACTATCTGGTACTAGCGAAGAAATAGAAAAATAGATCAGTGGAAGAGAAAAGACATGCATCAAACAATTGCAAAAGACTATAATAATCTTGCATTTGACAAAAGTAAAGATCCAGTTTGGGGGATAAGAATTCATTATTTTGGTAAAATTGTTGGGAAAACTGGAAAGAAGTCTGGCAGAAACTATATATAGACCAATATTTTATATCATTTACCAAATGAGATAAAAATGGATACATAAAACTAAGCATAGAGGGAAATATCAAAGCAAATAATATGGAAAGGGAACATATTACCTATCAGATTTATGCATAGGAGAGTTTATGAATATACAAGAAATAGAAAGCTTTATAAGATGTAAAATGGATCATTTTGAACACATTAAATTAAGGATTTAATGGAAAATATCCATCAGGAAATTACTTGAACCACTAAGTTTCCATGATAATTATTCTGGGGACAGGGTATTTTATAAGAGGAGAGAATAGTCAACAATGTCAGAAATTGCAATATGAATATTGAAAAGAGACCAATACATTTAATCATTAAAATATATTTGTGATCTTTGAGGGAGTAATTTCAATAAAGTAGTAAAAAGAGTAGTCAGATTTACATATGGTTCAAGAAATATGGGATAAAACACAAACAAATCTTTGAGTAAAAGAGAAGGGATAATAGTTGCAGGAAACACAATAACTAAATAGTGAAGGGGAGACATTTTTGGGGGGTGCATTGACTGAATTATATAGGAAGATGGAATGAAGTCAAAGAAAATGACACAACTAAAAAAGAGATTACTGAACTGCCTATAAGAGAGTCCCATAGTGGAGAGGACTCTGAAGTTGGAGTCAGGAAGATCTGAGTTCAAATCTCCAAATATTTAATAACTAAGTACTTGGGTAGGAACCTAGCTAAATCATTTAGCTTCTCTTTGACTCTTTTTTCTCACAGGTAAGATTAGGATATTGGAAAAAATATCTTCTATATTCCCCCCAAATTCTAAATTGATGATCTTATGATAGGATTAATTTTTGTAATTTTATAAGAGGTAGAATTAAATTTTGTAAGATAGTCTCATAATGAAAAGTATGGGAAAAAATGTAGGTAGAGACATTGAGAACTGTGAGCAATTGTTGACCTCAACAGTCTCAGTGAATTAGTAGTCTGTCATCTGGTTTAAATGTATTATATTTACAATAGTTGATTTGGGAAAGATGAGAATAGATTTGTAACAATTGACAGATCTCTGAGTGTCTTGTTGTCTAAAACGGAATTAGTTTGATAAACAATGGAATTCAAGTTAGACAGAAAACTTTCCTTTCAACTGTAAATTAGAGTGTGAAATTGTTTGTTAACTGTAATTGTTAAAGGAGCAGTTTCTTTTCTGCTCACTGGCTTTCAACATTTTTGCTGTTTATCAACATACTCTTCTCTCTGACTGTCGAAATCTCTACAGGTGTTCAGCTAACAATATTTCCTTTTCTATCTGCTTCATTTGTTTTGTTACCACCCAGAAAAAAAGTTATAGACCTTTAGATTTGCAAGATATCACATTCATTATGTTCAATTGTAACTGAAAAATAATTTGTCCTTACCATTAGTAATGTTAACAGTTAACATTTATATAGCACCTACTATGTACCAGGCACTGTGCTAAACTTCTTAGCATTATTATCTCACTTGATTCTCTCAATTACACTGGAGGAGGTAAGTGTTATTATATCCCCATTTTACAATGGAGAAAATTGAGGCAAAGATTAAATAATTTTCCCAGAATCACACAGATGGGAAGTGTCTGAGGCTGGATTTGAACTAAGGTCTTCCTGACTCCATGTCCATTTTTTTTCAAACCAGTATGGGTTTTCCTCTGTTCTTTGGACTTGCACAGATGTCACTGATTCTTAGACTCATGCAAAAATTATAGTGTGCTAGGAAAGTCTTCACTCAGCTTAAAGTTAGCAGAGTTTAAAACTTCTGGAGGAAAAAAAAAGAACTAGAGAATGCCCTGTTGACTCTCATGAAATAATACATTTCCCTGTTTTTCTACCTATTTCTTTAACAATTCTTTCTCCTTCAGGTTCCTCATATTCTTTCCAATCCCTTTAAGATGGATATTCCGTGAAAATTTCCTCTCTAGAATTTTTCTTTTTCTCTTCATACTGTCTCCCTTGGAAGTCTTATCATCCAAAGATTTTATATTTTCTTTACTAAATATTAGCAAATATCTGTCTACAGATCTAACTTCTGTTCTGTGGACTCCTAACTTCTAGAATGTTTTACTAATGGGATAATCCACACAAACCTCCAATTCTATTTAAAATATCATGGATTCAAAACTACAAGGGACCTTAGAGATAAATGGATCTAACCACCTTATTTTATGGATGAAAAACTGAGATTTGGAAAGGTTTTTTACTCTGTATCACAGATTTAGAAATCTTTGAGTAAGGATTTGAAGTCATATCTGGTGTTCAATGCACTGTGCCACTTAATGCATTACAAACCAAACATTAAATTTTGCCAGAGTGATTTTCCTAATGCTTTAGTTTGAACACTTTATGCCATCTATCTATACATACACACACATAAAGTTTCATATTTCCTAAAGTTCCAAACATGAATTCCTCTTTTTGACATTGAAAACACTTAACAACTTGCCCCTTCCTTGAGCTTTCATTTACATGCAATCTTTGATCCAACTACACTGGCCTTTTCAATATTCCTTGTTCAGAACTCTCCACACCATATCTCCATGATTGTTCAACATGCCTAGAAAATTTTGTCCACTGCCATCACTTAATTTCCCTGACTCCCTTCAAGACTAAGCTCAGCAATAGAGAATAATTGAAAACTGTGTCCAAAGGGATACAAAACTGCATGCCCTTTTACCTAACAATACCACTACTAGGTCTATATCCCAAAGAGATCAAAGAAAAAAAAAAGGGTTTACACGTACAAAAATATTTATAGCAGCTCTTTTTGTGGTGACAAAGAATTGGAAATTGAGACGTCCATCAGTTGTAGAATGGTTGAATAAGTTGTGGAATATGATTTTAATGGGATACTATTGTGGTATGAACAATGGCAAGCAGGATGGTTTCAGAAAAACCTGGGAGATTTACATGAACTGATGGAAAATTAGGAGCAGAATCAGGAAAATATGATACATCCTAATATTTCATTTCCCCTTATATATAGTCATCTATAGAAGCTTATAGAGACTAATCATCCTTAAAAATCCTAAGAAAACTGAATTTTAATTACAGAGAAATGATTTCTCTTTCGGAAGGCTGCTATTAAGACTACAGTGGCACTCTGCCTTGTCAACTTCTCAGTCTGGGGACATTTCCAGAAACCCAACAGACTTCCTGGCTGTGTCTCTTGTTTACAAAGTTCTTTATACATTGACATTTAGAAATTTCTGTTTATTTGATCTCAGATGATCATATATAAAAAAATAAAAGCAATTATTTTTTCTCTCCAAATTATGACCAAGAGGAAAGAACCCTGAATATCTGGTATACGACATGCTTTTCCAATGCAGCACTTGAAAAATGCATCTCTTCATTCCCAGATGCTTTGCTAGCCATAGTCCTGTAATGACGATGGACTTCTGTGAATTCTCTAGTAGGAAACCCAACTGAAATATAATTCAGTCATTTTGTCCTTATATTTTTATGTTTGCCAACAAAAGAGACAGGATGGTCTAACAGGCTTTGAATGTGAACTCCTTTATATACATACATACATACATACATATATAGGCTTTCATTAGGGAGATGCTTTCAAAAACTATACTGAAGGAGAAATCAAAACAAAGAATTATAAAAAATAATCACCAGAAATTGAAGATGACTTAAAGGCCAAGCATTTGAATACAAAACATAGATGATATCTGTGAAGATAAACTAAAATAAAATGCAACAATTGATATTGATGAAGCAGAGAATTTCCAAGTGTATGTCATTTCTGAGCCAAATTCGTTATACGAAGTGGAAATTGAACTTTTGAGACTCATGTTAACACTCAGCTGTTCAGCTTTATCAAGGCCAGTAACAAAAGGGAAAAAAGGTGCAAGAGGTGAAAATGTAATGTGATAAGACTGCCATCAGCTAGTATAACACTGGTCAGCTCTTCAGTCATCATCATTTGAAAAGCACTTAAAATTATTTGAAAATGATCTCATCCTCCACTTAAAAATTCTTTTCTTATTCAATCAAAGAAACACTTTCCTGATACCCACTCCGCAGCAATGTGACCCATCTACAAACTATCTTGTCTTATTTTTGTGTAGATTATGTTTATACACACATATATATACAAAGATATAGACATGTGTATGTGTATTCATGATTGTGTCTATACACATATGTATATATACACACACAGATATGCCTAGACATGGTCTCTACCAGTATAATATAAGCTTCTTAAGGGCAGAAATTATTTTCCTTCCATCTTTCTTTTCCATCTTTTTAAAATAGCTAAACACTTTTAAAATGCTCATTGATTATTAATGAATATACTCTTCCTTGATAAAGTGACTGAAACTAATTTTTAAATTGAATAATGCTTTAAACTCAATCATATCTCCCAGAAATTTATACAATGATCTGCAAAAAAAATGAGTTCTTTATATTTTTTGATGAACGCAGGCACCAAGCTTCAATTTACCTATTTTAAGGGAGATAATAATATCATAATGCCTGTCTTCACAAGGTTGCTATGAGGTTACATGATATCATGTATATAAACACGTTTTACTAAGTTTAAATTGCTATATAAATCTCAGTTGTATCATTATGATATTTCCAGACTTTTTTATGTTTGTTTTTTAGTGACATTTCATTTGTTTTGGGGGACATCATTTCTGGGTTTTCCTTAAGATGATGAAAATACTTTTAATTATATGCTACTAAAGGGGAAAGTAGTCTCACAATAAGACTGTTCTTTGGTGTTAATTGGCATAGTAAATCAGTATTCATTTCATTCTTCTGCATTAATTGCAATTAGTAGCATAACTTCATTTACTCTATGTCTAGGACTTCCCTATCAGTCTCTCACAACTAAGTTATTGCTTAGGGACCCCTCATTGCATATATACCCAATTGAAATCCAATAAAAAAAATGAAAATTATCTGGATGCTTTAGTAAGCCTAATTACTTTGGCGTTAACAAAAGTTAATATTTAAACATGTGGTTAATAGAATGAAGCCCTTTTAAGACCCCTTAATGTAGTTGGCTCTGAGCAAAAAAAAATGCTGTGATCCATGTACATAGCAATATCATTAGGATTTTATATTTGTTTCTCATGTACACTGTAGCCCAAAATTTTGCTTAAGCTTAAAAAATTGTAATAATAATTTGGTACCATGTTATATACATTTTGACATTATAAATGCATTTATAAAAATTTAGCTCCTGCAATAGTTCTGATTCCATAGTGCAACACAGCTTTTAACCAAATAATCTGAACCAATTGCCAATGTAATAGAAAGACATAATAAAAAGAAAATTTTTCTAATGTTTCATTGTGTGATTTGTCAAAATTATTTCCTTCCCTCTTTTCTTCCTTTATCCCTACTCTTTTTCATTGTTCATTTTTTTCTTTTGGTACATCTTGTCAACAAGTCAAAGCAACATATGGGACAATAACATAATACTAATTTTACCATTATTTTTGCTTTAAAAATTTGAAAATGTCTGTAAGATGATTATTATATATTCTCTTAAACTTAATAAATTTAATTTTATTAATTCCTCATTCATTCTCCAGGGACCATAATAGCCAGGTGCATCTTCATTCTGTCAAAATTACTCCATAATTTTCTTTTTACAAATTTTTGAGCCTCCTGAAATGAAACAATCTCTAGATTTTCAAAATCTATTCCTACAGAGAATGGCATAACTTAAAGAGTTTGGGACATGGGGTCAGGAAGACTTGTGCTGAAGCTTTGTATCAATAAAAAAATTTAAGCTCATGATCTCTGCTCATGAAGGAAACGA
Source organism: Gracilinanus agilis (assembly GCF_016433145.1). NCBI lineage: Eukaryota > Metazoa > Chordata > Mammalia > Didelphimorphia > Didelphidae > Gracilinanus > Gracilinanus agilis. The sequence continues at coordinate 580,016,983 of NC_058132.1, forward strand.
AAAATCCTTCATCTATTTTTATTTTCTTACTATTATTGAGAAAGTCATATTCATTGATTTCTCCATAACCACTGTGCCTCATCCTGCCATCATTCTTCATATCAATCTACAGAATCCCTGCTTCATTGTGGTTCTTTAAGCCGTCTTATCATTTTTTTTACCATCATCCTTTCTTCCTCCTAACATTTCTTCCTCTTACTTCTTGTGAGAAAAGTGCTTTGTAAATTAAACTTACTTTATAAATGTAAGGGGCTATTATTCTCTAATCTTTTGCATAACTGTTTATTTGCAAAGAAGTAGAAAGTAAATCCAAAAGGGACCCTAAATAATTAAATCCTCTTAATTATAGAATACTCTTGAGTGGAATAAAGTGAAATTCCCAATAGGGGTAGAATCAGTTATAACTCATTTTTCCTGACTCTCAATCCCACTAAACTACAGTACCTCTATTATTGGATTTGGTATGAATGTTCTAAACACAGATCTATTTCTTTCACACATTTCATGAAATGAGAAGAATCTGGTGTAACTGAGAAGCAAGGGGAAACAGAAACTGTAGGGTTCAAAGGCCTTGCCAATGCTGTTGCTTCAGTGATATACATGGCAGAATCCTGTAACTGAAACTGGTCAATAATTTGCAAAGCCTACTACTGTATTCTGCAATATATTACTAAAGTTGACTTTATTGGGAGAAGTGGCATTAAGTTCATCACTTGAGACAAGTAGTACTAGAAAAAAATCAAAGGATGGACATGCAGTGAGAACAAGGGAAGGCAGATCTCTATCTATCTATCTATCTATCTATCTATCTATCTATCTATCTATCTATCTATCTATCTACCTATCTACCTATCTTTCTTTCTTTTCATCTATCTCCTTCCTTCCTTCCTTTCTTTCTTTCTTCTTTTATTCCTTCCTTCCTTCCTTTCTTTCTTTTTTTCTTCCTTCCTTCCTTCCTTCCTTCCTTCCTTCCTTCCTTCCTTCCTTCCTTC